>NC_050512.1:23746789-23755727 GCF_002922805.2 Oryzias melastigma
CTTTTAATGTTTTATGTAAAGCACTTTGAATTGTCTCTGTACATGAAATGTGCTATACAAATAAACTTGCCTTGCCTTGCCTTACCTGGAAGGCTTTTAAAATAGATCAAAATATGGTTGGAGTGGGTCCTTCAGCTACGTTCACACCGCCCTTGGCAATGTGTGTTTAAGTGGCCACTTCTTATGAAAAGTCAATGTAAATGCATGTTTGTGTCGAGCTGCCGCATTAAAAACTCTCACTTTCACACAGAGCTACTACATGCTCACATTTTTAGTACTGTTTTCAGGTGCAGCCATTGAGCGCTGAAAGTGAAATCAGGTCGAACTTTGACCAATCAGGGGGTAGTGACAAATGGACGGCGTCTCTTTTAATTCACAAAAGTGCAGACTGTTTGAAAAATGATCATAGAGGAGAATTATTAATTGCAGTTTTGGCCAGTTGGAACAATCTAGCTTAAAGTCTTTCAGATATCACAACAGAGTCGTGAAAGAAAAAGCCTGGACAAAGATTTGTGTGATTTGTACCACTTTGACATTTCACACCAAACCTCTTCCACCTGTAGGTGGCAGACATGAGTTAGTAAACAAAAGGAGAAGGAAATAGAAGTAGAAGAAATCCCTCCCTGCTGATCTAGTCAACCATTGACAGTATATAAGAACTGGACTGAGCAATCCCGTCCCCGTGTTCCAAATAGGAATTTCCAGCTGGCTCCAAAAAGCCAAAATCCCATAGACTCCTATTGAGAAAAGAAAACATTCTTGTTACCTTATTTTACCATCTTGCTAATCCTAGTTTTTTTTTCATTATATTATTTCTTTATTGCAAGTTATTCAAGTTATAACTGGCCAATCAGACGCCTCAGTAAAAGCATGGGGTTCCCACTGGCCCAACGTTTGACAGAAGCTGCTTTTAGTGAAAGGGGTGTGGACTTCAAACAAGCTTATTCGTGATTGGAGACAGTAGTTGCCATAGAAACATTGACGACTCAGACCAATTGCTGTCAACTGGCCCTCAAATGGCAGCACCCATATTGCAAGAAAATGGCGACTGAATTGACTTCATTTTGTTGGAGCCGGAGGTAATAGTGTCAAACTATAGGTTAAATGTGCGTTCAGGAGCCATGTTTAGCATGTTCTTGTAAGTCCGTCACATGCTTGGTGGGTCCAAAGCTTTACACTTGTCTGTTAGTGCCTTTAAGATTAGAAACAGAAACAATCAAAAGGGAAGAAAAGTCACATTTTACTCACTTTACAGAAAGAGAAAAAAAGAGGAATGACAGCTGACTTCCTCTTTTTAAGAGAAACATCTGTCTTCTTAATAATGAAATTGCATCACATTTAAGTACACTGCTGGTTTTAATTTGAATACATTCCTATTGTGGAAAAAAAGCAGAAATTATTTTTGATATCTGGGGACTTTTCTGTTTTTTTTTTTTATTTTCTTTTAATTAAAGATAATAAAAGGAAAGACTCCAGAGACACCAGCAAAAGCAGCTGAATTTCTCAAAAAAAATAAATTGATACAGCTCCCAGGATAATATAAATGTACAAATACATCATAGAACATGCTGGTAAAGATGCTTTAAAGATATAGCCGACTGTGACGAATGCTCCACGTTATGTTGGCAAAGTGGGTCACTGCAGCTGTTTGAATGTTTGGTAAAGAAGCAGCTGCAGGGAAAAAGCAGTTTGTGCGCCCGCTGATGCGAGCGAGAGCAGCAGTGACGACGAGAGAGAGCTTCCAGAAGCATCGGGAACGCCGTCACACAACACGTAAAGCAATCCACAAAAATAACTACTCTGAAGGCCCGAAGGTGTCACAAAAATCCTCATCATCCCAGACATGAAACCAGGAAAGCTAAGAGTGTCTGCAGAGGATTTGGGTGAAATGGAGAGCATGAAGCAGAGGCGGTTTCAGCCTCTTAAAGCTGCTTACCTCATCAAGTGGGCTTCCAGAAGCAAGAACTGAAAAATTAGTCCTTTCCTTAAACACTTAAGAGACGACTTTAAAGGAGAAGATTCATGTCTGAGTAATTATTGTAGAGAGGCCCTGAGGATTTGTGAAAAGTTTTATGTGGTTAAAAGAAGTAGACCCTTTGGAGAAAGTACAAACCTAAAGAGTACATGTTAAAATGCTCTAAAATATCATTTATGAGATGGATGAAGTTAGAATATTATTTCCACTGGATCACATCTCATTTAAACCAAAAACACACAAACCCTCTGCAGATATTTAGTGGAGACTTCCTTCCAACTGATAACTTACTCTTTTATAAAGTAGGTGTCTCATGTGAGTGATGCAGCCAGAACTGTGAGAGCCCTTTTATTAAATATTCATCCATCCATCTTCAGGATCCGCTGAATCCCTTTTGGAGTCACGAGGCTGCTGGAGCCTATCCTGCCATGGACAGGTCACCAGCATGATGCAGGGAAGTGTTGCCAGATATGGCAAAAACAGCCAAATTTGAGTAAAAACCCACCCAATCTGGCAACTTCAACAATCGCACCTCCTCTTCCCACCTTGCTCCTCACCTCCCTGCTTCATCGGAGGTTTGAGAGAGTCATTAAAGAGCCACATACTTTCACACTGTGGCAGCATTTTCATTGTGTTGTTCATATTTTTATTCATTACAGTGTTGCTATGTTTACTTTTTCACTAGTGACTTTGAGATTGAATTACTGCTTTTATTTTAATATATATGTGCGCAGTGGCATTTACTTACATTTTTGTTGTACATTTTTGATTTTTTACATTTTACACTGGTTGTTGTTTTATTCTTATTAAAATAGTATTATGCCATTATTAATATACATGCTCTATGTTGATGTACGTTCAGTACAGATTGTTGTAAATAGCTAATAAACATTTATTTGCCAAAAGTCTCAGTCCTGAGTTTTATATGCATTTAATTAACAAAAAAATCTGCATTCTTGAAAGTATTCTATAAAACTATACTTAAAGAAGAAAGTATCAGTATCGATTTCGGCCATGCTAACCATATAGCTACTTGGTATCAAATCGTTTTTTAAACTCCCCGTATTGCTAACCCCTAACAAGAAATGCAGTACAAAAAGAAAAAAAAAGTCAAAAATTCTTAAAATTTGAAAAATTTTCTTTTAAGTCCCACTTTGATCATCTTTTGATCTATTGGAAAAGTGTTCCCAGTGGACTGTTAATAATTATTATGCAATTTTTTGACAAAATCAAAAAAAAAGTAATTTTCTAGCATAAACTCTGCAATAGTTCATTAAAAATGTGCCTCTAAGTTGTTAGTGAGACTGCTGTTGCAGAATAAGGCTGCCCCTCCCTGTCCCACTACAACCCCAACCCAACATTAGCTGTGCAACCAAAGTTTTGGAGCTATTGAGCTGTACATCTACAAGTGGATGCATCAGAGTGGAACGGAGCATGGACCTTGTGGTTTTCCGTAGTAGCTCCTACATCACACTAACAAGCTTATATCAACTGCATTTGTCCGTTAGCTCCTAACAACAATTTGAATGAAACATAATCAGAAATGGAATTTTAAGTTTCATTTTCTTTATACTTATCTTCCATTATGAGAAAAAGGCCATAATATGTTAAAAACATTTTTTATTGTATTGGGTCATCAAATAAGCAAAAAGAAATCTGCTAATGAGATGAAATAATTTTTCTTGCAAGGTACAAATTTTGTATTAAAATGTTTTTACTTTGAGTTCTGAAGTGTGCAGACTGGAGAGTTCCAGCCAGGATTTGAAGCACGATGCTGATCACATGCATCCTCTCTTTATGCTAAAAATATTGAGAGTAAATATTGCCATTTGATGTAAAAAAAATAAGAAAAACTGCTTTTAGAGTCTGACACAGATTTTTGGGCAGAGATGCTTCCAAAACAACAAATGAGGACACCTTTCGTCTCTTCTCCTGTCCTTCAGCCTTTAAGGTAGCCACAACCCGACCCTATTTCACCACACATGTGCACACTCTCAAACAGTTTATTGTCCTAAAAACACACACTTTATATATGTAGTCTATATTTACATTCCGCGATGCAGATGGATGGCACGTGCGCTGGATCACTCGTGCAAGACAAACTCAGCCTCTATACCAAGCAAAAAAAAAAAAAAGTCTTGTAGGTTGACTAAGAGAGGATGCTGAGCCTCAGGGCGTCCATTAATGTAAGCTGTCATTTCAGAGCACGACCTATGACCAAACACGTGACTCAGACGGGCTAAATTTAGTTAAATAACGGTCAGGCAGAGAACTCACCAGTTCATGCCAGCCAGCACTAAAGGGATGCCGGAGGGTCGGCGATGCACAATGATGAGGAAGGAACAAGTAGGAGGAAGATGTAAAGAAGAGAAGGAGGAGAAGAAAGAGGTAAATGGAGGCTACAGGGGAGAAAAGAGAAGAGAAGGATAATCTTAAGATCACACATCTTTGCCTCTTCTGTGGATTTTTCAACCCAGAGCTGAAACTGAATCCTGCTCTTTGGGAACTTATAATTAAAGCTTTTTTCCCCAGGTACTGGGCTCCTAATTCAAGTTTTTCACAATATTAAAAGTCTGATTGTCATTTTTTTGTGTTTTTTCTTAATTTTTATGTAGAAACTAAAAATGCCTAGAGAGGAGCTATAATCAAAGAGATTTAACGTTAAAATGAGCAAAATCTGAACATTTACAAATGACTTTTGAGCTTAAAAAAGGTACATGCATTTTTCTATTCATATTCATATGTTCAAGTATCCATAGGTGTTAGAAAATGCATTTAAAAATCTTGTTTCACAGTATGAAGATAGGAGGAATCGGGCGCTTGAACACATTTCAAACACGCTGCTGTGTGAACTGAAATACTGGGAAAGAATCAGAAAATTTTTTTATGACAATCAATGAGTATTTCATTTTTGTTAATCGATGACCCCAGCGCTGAAGTTTTTTGTTTGTCTTGTTTAGCTTTATTCTTGCTTTGATTGCTTCAAATAAAAAAAAATAAAAAAAATCCAAATGAGTAATTACACTGCAGGAGGATGGCATCTTTTTGGTGTTATTTTCTATAGTTAAGTAAGTCTGAAATAAGTTTGATTTTTCTGTGTGATTTCTTGTTCTATTGTCTACAACTAATGGTTGAAATAAACCAAAAACTGAGAATAAACTTTTCTCATCCTCCAGATCTTCTACTTTTCCTGTTTTTCCTCATCTTTTCCAATGACTTTGTAACAACTTCTTTACAGAGACGGAACATGGTGGTTTTAATTTCACAATTGAAATATAAAAAAAATTGATGCAAGTTTACGTATGGATTTTAAGACAAATATCACAAGAACAAAAGAAAATTCACAACATTTTGTTCTCAGGAGACAAAAATCATGTTTTTTTGATAAAAAGGCAAAAGATGCAGCTTAACCTCAGTGGAAAATGGACAAACAATTCAACAAAAGTCATTTTATTGCAAATCTTTTAAAGTGAGGAAACCTCTAATGGAGAAGGTAATTAAAAAAATAGACCAAAGACAACAAATAATGAAGATCAGTACATTGACAGTGAAAGAGAGACGCTTAAATACAACTTATTTTTAAATAAAGCGATGCTTAGCTAAAGATTTAGAGCTCTAAACTGGATTGCCTCAGAGATAAATCACTTTAACGCCCCGACCCCACACATGAGGGGTAGAAAGGGATCTGCTTGTTGTCATGCAAGTCTGACTCCATCGCTGCTTCAGCTAACAGGATCAAACCTGGGGCAAGTACAGAGAAGACACAACTCATCACATCACTCATCTGCAGGAGCAAAGCCTGCAGCTGGATGCTGGACGATTATGTAATCCTTGAGTGAAAATATTGTTTAATAAATGATCAAAAAATACTTTCTTCAAGGAGGTTTTACTTTAGAATACTGTATGTGATTTTCTGAAGCAGACACAGAAGTAGCAGTCCTGCTTTGAAAGGCTTAAAATGCAATCAAAGATGAAATTAGTTAAATAAATAAAGGGTAAGTAAGGGGGAAGTAGGTCAAAAGAAGATTGGTAAGGATTTTTTATTTTTACAATCCTTCAAAACCTTTTCAAAAAGGCCCCGTTGGTGCTGTTAAAGTGATAAGAACACGCCTCTTGCTTGCAGCCTGACTATTAGAAATGAAGTAATTAGAGTGTAGTTTGTACAGACAAACACATATCACATTGCACGTACGGGCACCTCACTAACGACTAAACTTTTCCAATTTCTTATACTGAATTTTGCTTATGCTTTTTTTGTTTGTTTTCTGGAAATTCCTTTTGTTTTTCAAATTTTTTGTCCTTTTTTTAGATTTTGGTTTCTGGAATTGTGTTTTGCTTTCTAAAATATGCAACTTTTTTATTGTTCAATTTGCTTTTTTAATTGTAAATGTTTATGCATCAAGTGATTTGTTGATATTTTTCACTTCAATGTATTCAGTTTTATTCAGTGTATTCCTTCTATCCCCCAAAAATATGTTTCATCAAGTTGTAGTTTCATTCATTTGCTTTTACTCTATAATTTGTGTTTTAAAACTTCCTAAAACATGCGTGTCATTTTGGGGAAAGTTCAAAAGAACGCAAGCAGCTGCAAAACTCAAAACACTGAAACCCCAGCTGGGATTCAAACCAGTAACCTGAAATTTGAACAAATAAGAGATGGTAGTGAATCCTTTAAATAATCAGAGTTGAAGGTAAAAGTCATCAAAAGTCACCAAAAGCAGCAAATCGTTTTATTTTTTTCATATCATCGACTTTCTGCAGAAAATTCTTGGTTAAAGCATCAAAAGTAGAAACTAAAGCGATGGAAACAAACAGACCAAAACGTAAATGGAAAATCCACACAGAAGCACTGACCTTTATAATTACTCACAGTTGATCACAAATCCTCAACCACAGGAGATGTTTCACAGCTCATAAAATCACTAGTCCAAACAGAGCGCACAACTCATTGCCAAAGTCAGAGGTGATCCTGAGCGAGAAACTGATACAAAGTGCTGACACCCATTGGACCGACGCTCTAACAGCAAAATGACAGCAATAAATAACACATGACCCCTTTACAATAACACACACTGAACAAACTCAAACACAGATGAGGAACACACCGTTCAAAGCCAGTGTGCAGAAATCCCAATTCATCGGAGAAATAACTCACACAGGCTCTCTTCTTCCAGTCCTCCAGCAATTTAAATCCCATTCTCAGGTCATTTGGGCTGTCAGAGGCTGTAAAAGTGCAAGTAGTGCAGTCTTTGTTTCTGCCTTTTCCTGCAGGACTGCGGTAACACAACTGGCTATTTCCTCCTCAGCATAAGGTAACCATTAAACATGAACGGGGATTGGCAGCATTTGATATAAAATGGAATATCCTTGAAGTTTTTCATAAGAGGCCTGTTGCAGTAGTTGATAAATGTGAGGACACTGAATAACCCAAAAAAATCCCTTCTAACATTTCTCTCTGTCTCGTTTCATTTGAGTCTACTACTTAACGGCACAGTAAGTAAAAAAAAAAGCAAGGATGGGAAAACTTAAGTCCTAAATTGTTCGGAATTTTTGTCTCAATAGTTTGCTCTCGCAAAAATATCAGCAAAGTAGCCCTGAGCTGATGGAGGAATGATGCTAGAAAAAGAAACAGGAGAAAGTTCCAGTGGTTCCTTATTGCTTCGGACCTCTATAATCAGCATGCCAAGCTGCTGATGCCGAAACCCAAAACGGAGAGCACACACAGACGGAGAGGAGAGGCACGACTGCACACAAACCCGAGGACATGTGACACCTCTGTAATCTCTATTCGTTTAGATTTCATCTAAAATAAAAGACTTTTCAAAAGTAATAAAAGTCTTGGCGCATGACTGTATTGTATACTGTTTTTGAAATTCACATCTAAAACCGTAAGATAAAGTGTAATTTGTGGTTCTGAGAATTTCTGCTGAGCTATCATTGTTTGGTTCAGGTGGAGAACCCAAGAGTGTGGGCAGGGAAATGGAAAGTTAAACTTTTTATTAAAATTAATTCAGAAGTCCCGCAGAAGCAGTTATGTATTCATTTATTTTTTGAGCTGCCGGGATTTGTTTTTTCTTCTTTGCTTTCACACCATGTGAGATTGGTGCGTCAAATTCACTGCTGTCCAAGAATATGTTCATGAGCTTGGTGCCCCAGACGCATGTGGGAGGAGCTACCACCTAATGTTTTTAGCCTGATCGCTACATGGAGCTGTGTCTGTGCATATCTCATTTGCAATACATGGAAGATTAGAGATCAGTTACCCTCAAGAAAAAAATAGAAGCTTAATAACACTACGACGCTCAAAACACGCTGCTGCTGGACTGGACTGATGTGCCACACTTGACACACGACTTGCACTAGAAGACCTCATAGTATCTGTAAATTGACATGTAGTACATGACTCAGTATTGAAACTCGACGTCCGTGACAGGCTTAATAATTCTAAAAAGAAAACAAAAAACAAACAATTTCATGACAAGAAGAAATGAGGAAAAACAAACTCACCCATAAAAGTTTGGGCTTTTCTTTTTTTTACTATTTTTTTATTTTACAATTAATTTTCTTTTATAACTGCTTTGCCAATGACTGATACCTACCTTTTTTAGTACACCCACAGTTTAAACAGATTTGTTAAAACATATATTTTATACAATAATTTTACAATAAATTTGTTAACTGTCCAAAATAACTAAGTTCTGAATAATAAATTAGGTGATTTAAAAAAGAAACGATTAAGATCCAACCATTTTTACACTGTATAACAAATTTCATGTTTTTTTCTTTTTTCAAATTGTCTTGAATCAGGAGCAGACGAAAACTCGTAATTTGAAAAAGCTCAAGTTTGCGATCCAGCGACTGCCGTGAGCAGGTTAAAATCTCCCTTGTCCACTTTCAGACAAATACAGTAACATCTTCATGTTCTGCCATCTGGCTCGGAACTGTGCACCTGGTTGGCTCTGA
>NC_050512.1:23756894-23761221 GCF_002922805.2 Oryzias melastigma
AGATAAAGTTTATTAATTTTAATAGTTCTAGAGAAGCATTAGTAATCACGTCTGTGACAGACTGGCTAAATCTGTCCAGGGCGTACCCCACCTTCGCCCAGCAGGAGTTAGGACAGGCTCTGGTAAGAGAACGCTCACATTGATCCTCCATATTGGACTTGTATACCACCCGCTGATTGAGTCACTGAAAACATCACATGCCCAAAGCCGAGTCCCTGATTGGTTGACGCAATGCTGCCAAAGTTCAGATTTTTTATTTCTGGATGAGTCAGAGTTTACCTATGTGGATGGGAAACTCACCAGTGAGTTCAGGGAAAACTGAGGGTCACACTCAAGAAAAAAATAGAAGCTTAATAACACTACGACGCTCAAAACACGCTGCTGCTGGACTGGACTGATGTGCCAGACTCGACACACGACTTGCACTAGAAAACCTCATAGTATCTGTACATTGACATGTAGTGCATGACTCAGTATTGAAACTCGATGGACGTGACACGCTAAATAAGAAAACAAAAAACAAATAATTACAAGACAAGAAGAAATGAGGAAAAACAAACTCACCCATAACAGTTTGGGCTTTTCTTTTTTTACTATTTTTTTATTTTACAATTAATTTCTCTTTAAAACTGCTTTGCCAATGATTAATAACTACCTTTTATAGTACAACCCAGTTTAAACAGATATTTTATACAATAATTTTACAATAAACTTGTTAACTGTCCAAAATAACTAAATTCTTAATAATAATATTGGTGATTAAAAAACAAGATTAAGATCCAACCATTTTTACACTGTATAACAAATTCATGTTTTTTAACATGTTCTTGTCACATTTTTCTCATGATGGAGTACATTTACAAAAGAATTTAAAACAAAAACTATGTTTCTGATTTTTTTTCAAATTGTCTGAATCAGGAGCAGACAAAAACTTTGAAAAAGCTCAAGTTTGTGATGCAGCGACTGACGTGAGCAGGTTAAAATCTCCCTTCTCCACTTTCAGACAAATACAGTAACATCTTCATGTTCTGTCATCTGGCTCGAATTTTTTTTTTTGCTATGCTAATGTTAGCTTGGGCTCAGGAGGAGCTGTAAGCTAACGGGAGAGCATGTAAATGCTAGTTCTGCACCAAAGGCAAACCTAGCCTACGAAAGGCAAATTTCTAACATACGTCTTAAAAGACAACACCGACTTTTTGATTTTGGCTATAAACTTTACAAACATAATTAAAAGACCACTGGGAATGATTTTACAAGAGAAAATAATCCAGTTGGAGTGGGACTTAAGGTCAAACAGTAGCCAAAGACAAGTGTCATATCAATGAGTTAATGGAGTGGCTATGGCTAAAATATTACACAAACAAATTGAAGTATTTTATCTCGAAGTGAATCTTTGATGATGAAATGTTTAAAACGGTGAAAGGGAGCATAAATAGACCATAACTGTCTAGCAAAGTCATTAGCATCAGGCCATGATTTTGTGAGCATCTGCTCGTAACATCAGGTGTTTTTTTCATAAACACACAGACGCATCATTTCAAAATGGTTGACTGCTCACCATGAAAAGCGTCAGTGGCCCATTTTCCCCCCTTATGTTATTCACTGGGGGGCTTTGTTAAGCCGAGACGTCACCGTCGACCATCACTATTTTTATCCTGACTCGGTAACAGATGATGTCATGATCGTGTGCGGCGGCTGTACGCCTAAAATCAGAACAACTATAGAGCTGTTGGTCAGAGAGAGAAAAGTCTCCTCTGTGTGAGCAGGCATGGCTCAGCGTTTCACTCTCTTAATCAGACTGAAATTACAGCTGCAAAAAGACTGATAGAAAACCTGGAGACGGAACAAAGAGCAGGCGTCGTTTGCTCTCATAATGGGAGGCAAAGCCGTTCAACATTATCTGAGGAGGAAAAAGTTCAAAAGGAGAAAGTTTGGTTGAACAGCTTTTATTTAATGCAGCTTTGAGAGATAAGAGAGAGATAAAGGTGGTCCAATTCTTAAGCAGGGTTTCAGTTTGATAAAGAATGCGAGCTTGGCTGCTCGGCTCTAAGAATTAAACAGTATCAGAATAGAACCACCTCTGAAGACTTGTATTATCACGGGGAGTTGTAGCATAAGCGTTGGCGATCCAGGCCAAAGAATGACTCAGACTGAGGGGAATCCAGCTTAGCTGTCATTGAAGGGCCATTGTTGAGGAGGAATAAAGAGCAGTATTGACTTCTCTCGTCTCTCATGCCTCTGTGGGACCTGCTGATGGGGTTTAGTGGGTGGATGGATGAAGTGATTGATGCAGCAGCTTTTTTTTTTTCTTAGAAACTATGCAGATCCTTTAGTACAGTAAGGAGCATGAACCGCTTCTTCAAAGAAAAAAAAAATCACCTGGTTTTGATTAGACAAAAGTGTTCTACTAATGTTCTGACAGGGTAATTTCTATAATATTAAACATTTTTGCTATAAGCAAAGGCCAATGTGGTTTTAATGCAAACTTTCAGGTCAAAATCTGTGAATTTTGCAACATCAAAATGATATAAATCTAAATGTAACCCACAATATAACAGATACAGTCATGAAATGAACATATAAACAATTATTTGTACAAGGGATAGAAGGCGTGCACAATAACTTGCATTGGCCACACGACAGGCTACACTCATGTAGCCACGACTGTAAATAACCATAAATACTTGATCATTTTTTAGCCCTTTTTTCTAAATTTATATTTTCACTAGTTAAAAAGAACCTATCATGAAAGCAAGGCATTGGTGAAAGAACATTCCTATGGATATGACGGTACATTAAAAAAAAATCAAATTGTGAGGAGAAATTTTAATGGAATCCACTAAAATAAAGCAGTAAAATTGAATTTGCAAAGCTAAACGAGTAAAAAAGAAAAGCTTGTTTACTTAAACACAATTAGGGATCAGCTGATTGACAACTTCATCTTTTTTCAAAAGCAGAATATTTTGCTGCAAAAATAAAACTTAAATAAGTTCAACAAATCCTGAATATTTGATGACAAAACCTAAAAGGAAAATCCTTTAAGCTTTAAATCCAAACCATTTTATTTTTTTTATTCTGTTCATACAAAAACAATTATTTTAAGATCCCTTTTTTTGTTGTGAGACCAACTTAACACAAACTTAACCTGTGCTAACAGATTAAAACCTATTATACTGCAAAGACTTGATCAAATTCCTGCGGAGCTGCAGATCCCATCTGACTGGGCTCTCATGCATAGAGAGAACAGAAAAATAAAAATGTGGGGGGAGAAGAATAACAGGACACACTCACTCCTCTGGGTCTCTCTGCTCATTCAGGGTCACATTACACAAATCTGTGGAACAACATGAGCACATCCAGTTCATTGAGCCCAACAAGCTTCAGGTCCCACTGGACGCCACTAAATGAGAGCCCACATGATGATGGTTACTGAAGTCAAAACAGATTTGGCCTTACAAGGGAATTTCACACCGCTGGTTCTTTAACTTTAGACATCTCCACTAATGTAAAACCAACCCATGAAAGATAATGAAATTAATGAACAAAATCAGAAAGCATTTTCATCCCTGACAGATAATCAGACACCTTCAGGTCTCGAAAGAGCAGAGAAAAAGCAGGATTAAGACATGTGGCTACTATAGGTTGTTTTGCTTATCTTCCTCCAGTAGGGAGATCAGACACAGTAATGATCAAAGAGTAGAAAGAGCTTTGACTTCAAATATTTGCTTTATTCTCTCAGACGTGATACCGAAATTCCTTGAAAGCTAATTTATAACTGGACTTTCTTTTAGGAAAATCTCGTCCGCCCACACTCTGCCAACCAGCAGTGTGACCATCAACAAATCTTAGACAAAGTACACAATGATTGCAATATGCAATTGTGTGGCTGCAGCCAAGCGAACATTTTCCACCACAAAGATGACAGTGTGTGAATAGATACCCTAAACAAGTTAATGCCAAAGTTTGTTGATCTCTAATGTCAGGAATTTGGCTTTTAATGTAAAAAAAGTCAAGTTTGAAGGAGATCTATCATAATTAAATCTCTGTTATTCAAGTTACATTTCCACAAACTTGCAATAAAAAAGTCAAAATCTGAGTTGCAAATTAACAGCATTTGGTCCACAAAAATGGATTAAAAATGCTCAAGGACGACATTTTAGACTCTTGGTGTCAATAAGTCTTGGACTATGATAAATAATTAAATATTAATAAATATGAATTATTATTATTCACCAGAGTATCGGCTGTAATGCAAAGAAGCTAAATATTGATGGATTTAGGAAAGTGCTCAAGACATGTTTTTTTTTTTTTTTTCCTAATAACAATT
>NC_050512.1:23761267-23779632 GCF_002922805.2 Oryzias melastigma
TGCATCTCATACAAAGAGGACAACAAGCACTCAGACTGTCAGAGCCCTAAAGCCGTGCAGAGGTGACTCTGAACTCTTCACCTCAAATAAGGACGGCTGAAGTTCAGACTTTTCAAAATGCTTCTGAAACATTTTACAGGCTGAGAAATAATAGTTTTTTTTTTTGTTTTTTCCAAAAGCCCCAAGACATTCCTGACTTTGCGTACTAATAACCTTCAAAAACTCTGCAACAAGGCTAATATGCTCAGTATTCTATGGGATTTTACTTTCTTTTAGTACATTCTTAAATATCTTTTATGTTATTTATTGCTTTTTGTAATTTTATGCTGCTTTTAATTTGCCTAATTTTAAGCTTTCTTCAGTCTTTCTTTTATTGTAAAGGACTTAAAGGTGTCGTAAAGTGCTAAATAAATAAAGTTTTATTCATTCAATATAATATATAATAAGCACAGATGGGAAACAACTTAATCTTCTCTTCATTTTCTTTTTTAACGTGTTTCTTGGATGAAACTTCTTTTTAAGTTTTAGCTTCAACATGTTATTTTCTCATGCTTGCAAAGTGGTCATGACCAAAAAAGCTCAAATTATGACATTTCTAAAGACTTCTGTTTCCATTTTCTTCTTTAATGAAACCTCTCTCACTGTTCTTTAAGAGAAATAAAGTAAAATCTACCGAACACCATTAGAATGATCTAACGGAAGAGTTTTTTTGTCCATTTTATGACTCAAATTCTATGTAAAGTTTGCATATTTTAGAAAAATTGCATTTTTTTTAATCCATAGGTAATCCAGGGTGTCTATACGCTGAGGGACAGAAATACAGAGGCTGTTTGTTCACAAACACATTTTAGAGACCAAAGTTAGAATAAAAGAGATCTTGTGATCTGATTCCAATCAGCAAATATAATTAAAGATCTGCCAAACGTGCACACACGGCTCGTTCCGAACAAGCATGCAAAAGAGTGAGTCAACGCAAACAGCACGGCCCAAAGGGGCCGGCGGAGTCCAGCGGAAGGTCAGGTGGAGAAGGGCAGATGATGCACATCAGCCCAGAAGAGCCGGAGACGTTCCCCTCTGGGGCTGAGAGCTCCTCCAAGAAACAGAAGACTAAAACCATAGAGGTGATGAAGTCTGAGCGAGTCTGACAAGGTGGTGAACCACAAAAAGTCAACTCAAGGATGCATCATTTGCATATGGAAATAACAGATGTCAGTGTGGAATATCCATCCAGGTTGATTCCATCAAAGTAATATTTTTTTGTAAAATTAACTGAACTTGGTTTGTTCTGATTGATAAAATACACATCTGTCATATCTATTAGAATGCTGATTACTGATCCAGAAGATAAAGATCATTATGCTGAAAAGCAAACCTTTTTTTTTTTAAATGCTCGAATTAATTTATTAATTTATCTTCAAATTGTTTTACTAAAAGCTTCCTAATTCGGTAAAATAAATAAATGTTCCTCTCTAAACTTTTAGAAAGGGAGTTATACCAGAATTCATCGTCTTCTTCATGCTCTTTGCCGCCGATGTGCGTCTTCCAGCTGTCAGTCTTCGGTCCTCGGATGAAACTTGGATCAGGTTCTCTTCTTCTTCCTGCGCAGTTCTTTCCTGTGACAGCGCAGAGGAGTCCAGAAGTCAGTCAGACTCAGTGACGAGCACTTTGCTGAGATGCTAAAGATCTCGAGGATGCACGACCGCAAGGAGAAAAGTGTGAGCTCTCTTAGGGGGCGTGTGCAGCGCGCCAGTGACGCGCTTTTACGCACGGACTCCCATTGGAGCTGGTCAGAGTTTGGATGCTGTTTGTTTACCTTTCCGATAAAGATGAAATACCTTGTGTTCAAGGAGTTACTGATCCGATATTGACCTCCAAAAACATCAAATGAAACGTGATGCTGCTTTAATTATAAAAAATAAAGTAAAATGTAAAAAAAAAAAAAAAGTTCTTACCTACATTTGTAATACAGCAGAAGAGACAGCAGAATCCCCCAAAGACTTTAACTCGTAGCTCTAAATCTGAATAACACATTTAATGATTGCCAAAAAAAAAAGAAAAAAGAAAAAAAATAAGTTTGAAAACTTTTTTAAGGTTAACCCGCAAGGACTTATGAGCTACTAGAATGGTTAGAAAACAAAATAAATATTTTAAAAAAGTTTTTTTCCTTTATCGTATTAAAAAAAAACTATATTTATTTTCTTTTATAATATTTTCTTAAAATTTAGGAAAACAATCCTACTTAAATATTGTTCCAGTCATACTCCTCTATTTTAATATTGGAAAGAAAATGTGGATATTTATCTGTTAATTAAAAGAAATCCACAACAGTCTGTGAAAAAAACACAACTAACCAACTAACCAACCAACCAACAAACTAACTTTCAAACTAAGTCAAATGTGTCTTTAATATGCTCGCCCATCGTTTTTTTGCTTATTGAAATTTTAAGAGACAATTTCTTCCACTTTTTGCAGTCACAGAGGTCACAGAAAAAAAATGTTTTCACCATTTCAAGAGGCTCTTACAAGTATGAAGACACATGTGATGCTAATTAGAGGACTATAGACATATATATTTATATTTATATAAAATATAATATATGTATCGACACGTGACGAAATTATTTTAAAGCTTTTCTTTGTTTTGTTTTTTTTGTTTTTTTTTTCAGGCCTATTTTGATTTCCTGATTTTGAACAAAATAAAATCACAGTTAAAGTTTACATTGTTTGATTTTTTATTTTTGTTTTGTTTATGTAAATCTTTATTCAATATTACTTTTTTACGTTTTTGTGAGTAACTACTTGGGCAGAAGTACTGATAGTTGTGTTCCTGTCTAAGTTCTGACCTGAACTTCCTGATTTTTATCAAATGGCGCCCTCTTGTGGTTGAAAGGGAGGTTTAAACTCTGGATTAAAATATGCTAAAACGAAAATAAAGGTTTTTTTTTTTTGTCTAGTAATTGTAGTAAATTCGTGATTATTTACTGTAGACTTATGCCACATGCAACATTTAATTAAATATGTTGTTTCCTACTAATTCATAGAATTGCCCATTGCAAATGAATGAATGAATGAACAAAGGAATAATACATTTGCATAAAGATAAAACCCAGAAGAAAAAAATAAATATTTAAAAAAGAAAAGGGCAAGAAAAAATGCTTTTAAAGCTTGAGTTAGAATAATAAAATATATATTTATTTATTTATCATCCTTCTCACAGCTCTGTTTCTGATGAATGTAATATTTTCTGAGAAACACTTTAGAAAATCGAGTTTAAATTTAAATAATGCTGACAAAACGATATGCTACATAGCAATAATACCACGGGCAATACTGATCAGTCAGGACATCATGTGCAATGAGAACAGGTACAAAATGTCACAGAACAAGACATAACAATAATATAATGTTCAATAATGAACTGATGGGACATTGTGCAATAATGTGTGGTCATGATTACATCATATCTACAATAACCACTAATTACTTAGCTGTTTAAGTCATATTTTCATTTTTTAATGATCTCTTTTCTTTATTCCCCTTCTTCAAATTATTATTTTTTTCCTATAATTCACTGACCTGACTCGATAGCTGTTAAAGAAAATTCCATTGTACTTGTTTTTAGATTGTTTCCTAACATGTGCAAATGTCAATAAACTTTTATCTAAGCTGATATTCAAGCTGATTAAAAAGCATAAAGTTAAATAGTTGGACTTTATCAAAGCTGCCACAGTGTACGTGCTGCTCTAGATCATTTTCTAAAGATAAGGGAAGGATAACCCTTTATTCGCTCCAATATTAGCAATTGCTCCTGTTCCTGCATTACAGTCATAGAAAAGAACAAAATGAAGGATTAAAGAAAAAAAATTGAATATGTTTTACAGTACACATTTGCACAATTATACAGGAAACAGTTTTAATTGAACCACAAGGCTTTAAAATAGTGCAGGTCAGAAAAAACAAGATTAGAAGGAATTATTTGTAAATGGGAGGAGCTAAAACAGTTAATGCCTCTTACGTGCATTTAATGCATATTATGTGATTTAACTCTGATGGAGAAAACTCTGATAAAAATAAAAAAAATAAACGCTTTATATGACTTTTGAATCTTTCCATTGTGCAGCAGAGTGTCCTCGTTCGGCCACTTGACAGGAGGAGAGAAAGGTTAGCATCATTTGATTGGACGCCACATTCAGACAGACAACTATATTACAACCAGTTAGAGCCCACGCCACACCTCCATGACCATATGAAGCCATAAAGGGATTAGCATACTCCTCATGTATTCTGCCTAATTTTACTGCTCGTTGGTTGGCCAGCAATGGCAACTTTGATCCAACTTTTTAATAAAGTTTCATGAACTTTTTTAAAGAAATACTTTTTTTTAAAAGGTTTTTATATCTCCCTTCCTCATCAACCAACTCAGGTATCCTACCTCAACATTGGTCGGCTAGTTAGAAAGGATGTATGAATTATGCTTCAGATGTCAGACAGAGTGAAAAATAAATAAATGAGAGAAAGAAACACAAAAACAAAATAGAAGCAAACTGATTGGAGATGAAGGTTATAACTGACATGAGATTGACATGTGGAATTACATTTAATCACTTATTTTTCTTAATCCACACATTCCAACAAGTGTTTTCTTGGACTTTTCCTCTTAAAACAGCAAATAAAACGTTGTTATTTCCTGATGAAGTAAAGGTTAAACAGAGATTTGTAAAGTGTCGCCGTGAAGTGGGATGGTTAGCAAACATTTCAGATTTGCCATAATCTGTGCCACTGCAGAAGAGTAAATTTGTATAGTTATTTTCTACTTTCCTTCCTCCAATGTTGCATCATTTAATCACAGGAGGTCGAAGCACAAATCTGAGACTAGAGTGGCAACAATTCGATTAGAACTGTAGAGGAGCTTTAAAAGCAAATGCACATGAACTTTGTGGTTGTTTGAAAAAAAAAAACCCCAAAACATCTGGCTATGACTCAAAACACACCGAGAGCAGAGAAGGGGCGAGAATAGAGGGTCTATGAGAGTCATACACTGTGTATGACGAATGCTGATGATCGCGCTCACTTCGAAACCTAAGGAATTTTTTTTATCTGTTTATCTGGTGGTTATGAAATGGACAAAAACATTTTAGGAAACATTTAAGAGGATGCTCAAAGACAGTTTGAAAAAACAAACTTCAGCTGTGTGGCGTAACAAGCTGACCTACTTTGAAACAACCCACTGACGAAAACAAATGAGCCACATGCTGCTTTTATTTGTTCAGTGGCTATTGCCAGTCACGCAGAGACGTGGTTTCCGCAGCTCTTAGATTGCAGAGTTGATGACAAACACAAAGATCTACTTTGAAATATGCACAATTTCTTGCAAAAACTAAAACCTGTTTTTTAGCTAAAAATGGTGCATGAGGGGAAACTTTTTTCAGAGTTCCTCAATGGCCCAATTCCACTCATACACATTCTGAAGGTGCAATGAGTCGTAAATTCACAGTAGAAATGTCAGGTCAGCTGTGGTTCTGTAAAGATCATCAGCAGATAAAATGGCAAACAAGTTCTCTTTGTGGAAAAAAAAAAGTACTTGTTGTGAAGATCTAGAAACCACATCTATTTATCTTTGTTGTCTTTTGCTCAATCAAATATTTCACATGGATTTGGAAATACAAGCATGATTTTTAGGACATAACGATCAATATTTTTGATGCTGTTGGTGCGACAGTTTCATAATTGTCACTTTCAGAGGGCATTCTTTGAAAATCTTAAGCTTCCATAGAACAGAAAAGCTGGAAAATGTTTGAAACTTCTTTGAAAATAGATATACTATGTCTTATATACATGTTTGAAAGGTGGCAGGCAGAAGCATTGCTTATTAAAGCCTGCCCCTTAATTCATTATAATAGATGTTTACATTACTGAGAACTTTCAACAATAATCATAAGTTAAGCTTCATCACAATATTCTTTATAAACAAAATTATACAATATACATAGTAAAATAAAAATAATATTTACACACATATTTTTTTTCCTTTAATTTAACACAGTATTTGATCTACTTTTGGATATATTCAATGCATGCTGTTATTAAAGATAAATCAGGAATTTTCATATTTTGTCCATGTGATACATTTATAATAATCTTCTATATACATGTGTTTTTGATTTATTGGTTTTATTAAATTCACTGTCGAAGACTGTGAATATTGGTTAGTGATCAGTAATACCACTTATGAGCAAACCACTGGTTATGGGATTTGTCATAATATTAGTAAAAATGTTATCAATACTCATGACATGAGTATTTCTTTATCCATGAGAATCAGGAGCAGACAAATGCCATTGGAAAAAGCTTGTAGGAATGATGTGGAATCTATTACACCAAGTCACAAGCTCCCTGCTCCTCTCTATTCTGATGCATCCACTTGTAGATGACTAGATCCATGTATGTCTTTGTTTTCCTCTTCTGAGCTGGCATCTGGCTCAAAACTGTACAGCTGAGTATCTCCAATATTGTTCAACATTTTTTTGCAGCTGTAGTCTTAGGTCGGGGGTTGTAAGCGAGCAAGTGTGAACATAAACCGATGGATGATGGGAAAAGGGTAAGCTTGCTCCACACCAACGGTCCACGCGGCAGAAACTGTCACAGAAAACACAATACAGCTTTTTTGACTTTGGCTAAAAACAGCATAATCAAAATTAAAAAGACGACTGGAAAAACGTTTGCTATAGATTAAAAGATAATCGGAGTGGTACTTTAAGAAACTTCTAATCTACAAAAAGTCTAAGACATTACAATGATTTGTCTATCATATAGAACATATTTTTAGAGTAGCAGTTGTCATAAATCAGGGGATTGGTTGACCAGTTTAGTAACACAAAAGACAAAAAAATAAAATAAAATTCAAAGACCAATAATGATAAAGAGATGAAGAGAATGAAAAGTGGAAAGCCTGTTGGTTCTTAGAATAATACCTGAGAATGTAAAGTAGTGTTTTGGAGAGACAGCTGTAGAGTATCTGACTGGCCAGTTAAACAAGATCTTGGAAAGTGAGAAGATGGCTGTTGGATGGAAAAGTCCACTCACAAAGAAATAAAACTGATGAGTCAAACAAAGACTCAAGTTTAGAGAGCAGTGGAAGCTACGCTCAGGTCATAAGTGAGCATTTATGAGCAACAATGTGGTTATGGTTTGTGTTTTATAAGTACAGAGAAGGTCAGAAAGATCTGCTGCGTGAGAGGTTACAGAGAGAGGAGCTGTGGTTTGTAGGGGGAAGTCGAGAGTGTAGAGAAGAAGTTGAGCAGGACAAGTTTGAGAGTTATTAAACAGTGGGGTGCTAAAAAGACCTGACAGATGAGATTAGAGTGGAGTCTCTGTGGATCATGATGTTTGCAGATGACATAGTGATCTATAGTGACAGCAGGGAGCAGGTGGAGGAACATCTAGGGGGAGGTTTGCTCTGGAAAGGAGAGATAGATAGATCCAGATGTTATGAAGGACAAAAGGGCGACAAGAACAAAAGGAAAGGTGTAGAAGACAATGGCTCTGAGAAAGATACGGGAGGCAGAGATGACGATGTTGAAGATTTTTTGGGAGTGATGAGATAAATGCAGGGGAGAAGAATTGGATGGTTTGAAATACATATTTTTGTCCCCTCTGCTCTTCTTCCTGGTTCACCATGAAGGACTTGAGGGTAGTTGAAGAAGATAAAAGTAGATGGATCCACTGTGACGACCCCTAAAGGAAGCAGCTCAAAGGAAAAGCAGAAGTAACAACTGAGGTTTGAAGAGTCCAAAAGTGAATCATTTTCAGCTTCAGTAAACGGCTGAAATGACATGCATGTCTCTGTTCACCAGGCTAACCACAGTAAATACTGCCTCTGTGACGTCTTAGAGCTTAAAGGAGATGGGTTACAGCAACAAAAAATCACATTCTGTTCCACACATATCAGCTAAAAAAGGAAACTGAAGTCATGTTCTCCTGATGGTTTTCCAGAAATTCTGCCTTATCTGCTGCTGATTATCTGGATAAGGTGTGCTGCCAAAAAGGAACTTCGATGCCAGGTTGGTTGGAAAGTAGGATACTGGCCCTCGAGGCCTGGATTTGGACATCCTTGATGTACTCTCATCAAAATTAGATCTTTAGTTTCAAACATTCAGAAAGATTTGCAAAAATCAGCATAAATGTCATGAAAACACACAGATCAATCTGTTTTTATTATTAGCATTATTATTATCTCTTAAGGCTGCAGGTAGTAGTGTAGTACTGTGGGAGATGTTTTCGCCACCGCATCTTAGTGTTACATTGACCTTTATGATTACAGTGCACCTTTGGCTTCTTGCTGTTAATACACGCTGTGGTTTTCAGAGTCACAAAATCTCTAATCTAGCAGAGTCTTTTTCACACACACCGAAAGTAAGAAAAAGTCTCATTAATCTGCACTCATCTTATCTGCAGCACCTGTAGAATGTAGTCATGGAGGAAAATGTGTTCTTGTTGAACACGTGAGAACAGGATATTATTTCTGCTTCTGTTTGAAATGGAGCAACATACTGTAATTATGTGATTTTAGCATTTATTCAAGTGCAACAATTTCCCGGCTATCTTGGCTGTTGCAAGGCCCCTTGATGTGAGGGGCTGTAGAACAGATGGATGATGGGAAGGGGACAGGCTTACTCCACACCAACTCAGAGGCAAATTTCTAAAGAACTCCTGCCACTCTGCAGAAACTATGTCCTAGAAAATTACAGGTTTTTGGATTTTGGCTAAAAATGCAATAAAATGGATCAGAAGATGATCGGAGTGGGACTTTCATAACATTGTATAAGATAAAAGAATTACGGTTAAGTTTTAACTTACATGTTGCATTGACATTAGGGATATTAATGATTGTTCAATAGTTATGAATCACATTCGTACTTTTTATTCTACCTAAAGTCTTGGCAGTGTTCCGTTTGGTTGGCTTTTAGGAAAAACGACATGATAAACTCATTCTGTAAACTGCATAGAGTATTTTTAAATTGTTGTTTTTGCTTGCTAATTAATTATGGTTTAACCCTTTCACACCGTATCACATCCAGGACTCAATGTAATTCAAAATGCCTGAAGAACTTTTTATGTATATAATTGGAAATAAATTGGACCACTAAGGGGTTAAGCTTGGTTTTACTGTTCATGGTTCAGGGAAATTATACCACAGTACTTAAAGACCACCTGCTGCAGCCACAAGCTATTTCCCTCTGTTGATGCATAAGCGACAGACAGTGGTTTTGCAAAGCCTGTTTTCTGATTTTTTTTTTTTTTCAGATTTCCTTCCGTTCACTGAAAACAAAACAAAGTAAATAACAAAACCCGCAATGACTGTTTGTGAGGCTGCTGCCAGAGTTTTTTTTTTTTTTTTGTCAACGAAACTAGTTTTCAAGTCTTTACACAGAATATGGAATTGATCACAGACACATTCTGATTTACAAATGAGTTAAACATAGTGAAATCTAAACATAGATCTTACTCTCGTAAACCTAGCAGAGCTCTGAGATAATTAGTAAATAATCAGCTTGTAGAACTGAACCAAAACCCAACAGGGTGAAGCTGCTTGTAGATGGCGTGCTGCACAGAAAGAGAAGTAGTTCTTGATGAGCTAAATATTCTCCAAGTGTAAATATTGAATTGTAAACTGAAAAATGCATTCTCAGATTGCATGATTAATTTGCAAATTGAATTGTCAATTGAAAAATGCATAATACTTTGAATTATAACCTAAAAAAAACTTCCATATTTATGCATCTTTGCATTAACTTTTGCATTAACTTTTTTCTGTGTATCAAAAGTTATTTGTGAATACAGCAGCTTTGTGTGGAATATTAAGGCTTGTGTTGGCTCTAAAATGTTTTTATTGTCACTGAACATTAACAGACACAAGAGCAAATTATATTAATCATTGTAATTTATTAACTACATAAGTAAAATTTACCTTGATGGTTGAATTCACATTTAAGATATAGTATGTGTCATAAAACGTGTGGATGGCTGCAATTGCAGCAGGTTTATTAGCACAGCTAACAGTACACAAATCTAAATCAGGGTCAGGCAGGCAGAGCATTGAGCATGGGAGCATCAGAGAAGAATCTAGAGTAGTCAGGATCCAGATGGGAGTCGGGGCAGGAGGCAGGCAAACAGTCAGAGACAAAACAGGGTCAGGTACACAGAACAGGTCCGAATGAAGCGCTCAGTAATGCAGGCAGAGTGGCTCAAAACACTTAGCCCTAGGCGACCGCCCACATTATCTATAGGTAAAGCCACTACTGTTGTTCTTAGACAATGGGGATATTTTAGCAGGATTTTAGCTGTTCTGAGTTTGTTTTGCTACACTAGGGGTCTCCGACCCCGTTCTTCAGGAGCCACAGCCTCGCTTCTTTAGCTGCTTTAGTAATTACCTGGATCAGGTGTGCTCAGTCATTCAGAAGCTCTCACAGTCCAGCAATAAGAATAGATTTAAAGTAATTCTAACAGTTTTATTAGGTTATCTCTCTCTTTTTAAGTGTTTTTGTGGAACTGTTTTATCTTATAAAATATTTCTAAGTTATAAATACTTGCTGCATGTGCAGAAAATGTTATACTTTCAAGTGAAATTCTTGTTTAGATTAATGTTCATGTCCTATTTTCAGGCTACCCCTTTTAGCAGTGGACTCTTCAAAAAGGAAAAAAACAAAACCGTCTTTATGATTTTTTATTCACTCATCATGGGAGTTGATCATTTTCAAAGAAATGTGCTG
This sequence comes from Oryzias melastigma, assembly GCF_002922805.2. NCBI lineage: Eukaryota > Metazoa > Chordata > Actinopteri > Beloniformes > Adrianichthyidae > Oryzias > Oryzias melastigma. The sequence goes on from NC_050512.1 coordinate 23,772,037, forward strand.
ACTTTTGTCTTTGACATCACCTGACACTGGCTTCTCGGAAGAATAAAGACGTAAATAGTTTTCATTTTGAAACTGAACAGTATGCTGACTCTTGATTCCATCCACATCACTTCGTAAAACATTGTAACAGCAAAGCTCCTTCCTTTCTCAAAGGACTTCCTGTTTTTAACCATGAACAATCACTGCACAAAAGTCCTGAAAAAAGTTCATGTTCTACATCTTCCTTTCACAAAACAAAAGTGAATTATCATAAACCGCTGAAAGACAGTTTTTTACCCTTTACAATCATTGTATAAAAAACTAGAATTGAAAATGATTTCCCAAGAACTGTTGAAAGTGAAAATTAATAAACATACTTCAATGTACTTATTACAAACTGGATAAAAAAACAATCAATCAGGTGGACTTGGTTTTCCTTTTTATTAAAAATGTTTAATCCCTCCTCTCTTTTAAGACTTTTTAAGAAGAGGCGAAATGTCATAAAAAAACAAAAAATAAACCACACGCACTTCTTATTTAAACCATATTGACATATTCTTTTCCACAGTTTTTCACAGCAGCAATACAGACATGAGTGATCTTATAGTTTGGTGAATTTTGATCATTTTGAAGACTAGAATGCAGCAGAAGAAACAGAGATAAGAAGAAGGAGAGGAGACGTGAGGAGGCGACACTGAAGGAAGTGATCATTGAAAGAAGCTTTTGCATCATCATGTGGACAAAAAGCAGTAAGAGGTGACCTTTCTCTCTGAAATGATGCTTTCCTTAACCTATTGTGATGCTTAGAAGAGCAAAAACGATACTTTCTTTCCTTTAGTGGGTCCAGCAGTCACTTTGACACCATGTTGTTTATTTATTTGCAAGCACACTTTGGTGCTACATCTGAACAGAAGCCCAACTTCTCGTTGCATGCAAATAAAGCTATTTAATTGTTCAAGACACCTCCTGCTGACAGCCATAACATGAAAAAATAGTCTTAATGGACTTAATGTTCAAAAAAAATGGCAACATAGACCTTTAATCCATAAAGCATTTAAAAGCAATTTTACAAAACACAGATTATTTACAGAAAATAGTCAACTTTTTCTGAAAAGCTCTTAAAGAATTACATTTTTTATCCCCCTTGTTTTTGTTGTCAACAAGATCAAATTTCCAAACATGTTAGGCTACAAATTAACTTAAAAAGTTGATCACATAGTTTAAGCATAAGTCAAATTATTGATAATTAGATAGATTTAAAAAAGTTGTAAACTTTAAAAAAAGCTGTCAGAATTCTTGAAGAAAAATGAAAAAGAAAACCAAATAAAACATATTAAAAAAAATAAAACCTAAAAAAACATTATGTTATATATAAAAAAACTACAAAAACCTTTTAAAAAATCAATTAAAAAACACATGTATAAACAGTCTATGTGCAATAAAGTTGACCACACCCACAACATGAGCGCCCTGCTCAACCACAGAATTTGCTATAAAAAAAAATCATGATGAACAATATACCAAAAACTTCTCCAACATTTTGCTCTGTAATAATAATTTAAACAGACAGGCAATATTGTGACGAGTAAACAAAAGAGGCATGGAACACGTCAATGACACCAACATTTTGTAGCTTTTTAGTTTTGAATTACAGTTCATCTTATGCTTTTCATGAGCAGAAGAGGTTAGTTTGTAGTTGAAAAAACAGCATGAAAACCCCACACACACAAGAAAAAATAGTATGGAAAAAAGAAAAGGAGAACAAAAAATACACTTTTTCATTTAATTCTCTAAAAATGATAATAAAGATAACCCCTTTTTTTTTAACTTGAATGCAATATACTTCCATACGGAGCCCCTAAAGGGACATCGGGAAATTAAAGTAAAAAAAAAAATCAATCACTATTTTGTGCGCACAACTTACTAACTCGTGCACACCACCTACTAAGTTGTGCACACCACCTACTAAGTCGTGCACACCACCTACTAACTCGTGCGCACCACTTATTATCTCGTGCGCACCACTTACTAACTCGTGCGCACCACTTATTATCTCGTGCGCACCACTTACTAACTCGTGTGCACCATTTACTAACTCGTGCAAACCACTTACTCTCTCATGCGCACCACTTACTAACTCGTGCACACCACTTACTAACTCGTGCGCACCATTTACTATCTCTTGCACACCACTTACTAACTCGTGCGCACTACTTACTAACTCGTGCGTACCACTTACTATCTCGTGCGCACCACTTATGCCTCCTTTCTCCGGGCCGAAGAGCTGCTCTTCCTCCGAGATAGTAAGTGGTGCGCAAATGATTGATTTTTTTTTTTTTTTTACAGATGTCCCTTAAGGGGCTCCGTACTACGATACGAATCTCCTTGGATATTTTTTTTATGTTTTTACATTAATGCCGCTCCGACTTGTTAGGCTTGTGGGCGCTGCACTGGACCCACACGGGAGTACACAGGGTTCTTTCTCATGTCTTCATACACATATTCAGTGGAGGATTGGGGATTCATAGGGCCATTCTCTTCTGTGTGGTTTTCTTTCTTGACTCTTTGTTTTACCTGTTGATGAGAACAAAAAATACTGTTGATAAAGCATTCTAACTTCTACGCAAAATGCAGGTAAATGCTAACAGTGTGACAAACTTTAATTGAGTTTTCAGGAAACAAACATGTTCAGAAGGATGCTGATTTCACTAAAGTTGTGAAAATGATGCTTTTTGTCTTGACACTATGCAGAAGGAAAAGGGACGAAATCTCCAATATTGAACCATGTTTTCATTAGTTTACTTTAAAGCTAAAAAGCACAACACTTCCTGTCAATGCACGCTACGTAAAGGAATTTGTGGTTACGCTCTTTACAATGATTTCTCACTTCTCCAAGCAAGCTCTCTTCTTTCTGCTTTGCGGTCTCATGTTTCCTTCCTGTGTCAACCAAAGCTCTCCAAAGTTTTATGAGTCAGTGAGCTTCCTGTTGTATGACAGGTTGCTGCACTCAAAAACTTTCATTCTTGCACTCAAACTATCCAAACATCCTATTTTTTATTAGCATATCTGTTAAAGTACGCTTAAAATTGTTTGACTATTGAAATGAAGTTTAATACAAATACAACTGAGTTACAACGTACTCTGTACTCTAATTGAGAACGTCTCTAGGATGAAAGACACAATTTCTATAAGTTAGGAAACTAAGTCGTGGTGAAAATTTCAACATTTTCTACTATGGAGTGTCTAAAGTTTCTCTTAAACCCTTTTCTCTGTTCTCAAGTGTGAATTCATGAGTCAAGAGAGGTCAAAGATTATCTTACAAAAAGAAGTTGCGACTGACTGGAGACAACAATCCAGTGTGATTGTAAATAAAAGGTAATTTGTAAACCGCTATAAAGTTGTGTATTATGTCATAATTTTGTGTCCTTACTATTGTTAGAAAAAAACACCAATAACAACGCTTTTTGTTTGGAAATGAACACTAAAAAAAGGCATAGATTCATCAGAATATATGTTTCCTACCACTTTTAATAATCATTTTTAAGATAATATGCAACAAGATGAGTGATGTCTCACTGATAAGCTTTGAAAACAACACAATTCTCTTGTAAACCACTGTAAATATCCTATAATAAGGGAAAAGATCTAAAACATGCTGCGTTGCATTAATTCCCATTTGATTCATTTTGAAGCACAAAATAGTCCTGCAGGCATTCCGAAATATAAACGTTATATGATGATTTTTCTTATTTTCATTGTTCTGTTGTCACTTAAAGACAGGTTTCCTGTATTTGATAATGCTGTTTGGTCATACTTTAACTGCTGACACGCACAGCAAGTTCATTATTTTTAACAACTCTTGAAACAGTTGAATGAGTTTTTCCTACTTTTCTCTTTTTTTTTATTTATTTTTTATTGCAAGTTTGGTATTGATTTTGTACTAAATTCCTCATCATGTGGAGGATATAGCCTCTCTTTGGCTCCATTCTGTCCTGCTTAGCGTGGTGAATTGGGATCATAGATCTATAGAAACATGAATTGACGAATAAATCCTTATTAAAAATATAAACACTTTGGATAAAAGATCAAGTAATCTAAGAAAAATGTGAAAATCCTCACTTTTTATAACCAATTTTTAATTATATCGATGACTAATTTTTAATTAAAAGCAATTAGATCATCCATTTATAGGGAGGATTAACATTCTTTTTATCTTCATTTACTTGTTTTCCATAACAGTAATAGCTTTATTGTCATTGTAAAGGTACAATGACATTTGCAGAAACTCCCTTGAGCTTGACTGCAACAACATATGCAATGACTAAATAGTGACTTTCAACAGTAGGAAAAAGTGACAAGACTTGATTTAATAATGTCACCGCCACATTACAGTTTCAGGTGATAAGTAAACAGATGGTGTAATTAGATAACATCAGTTTGACAGCAGAACGGTTGAACTGACGATTCCAGGAACTGTGTGACTGCAGAGGAGCCTGAGAACCAAACATGCGGCAGATAACATCTACAGACTTTCATTGTAAAGTCTTCTGAGGTTTTTGACAAACACAAACAATGTCAATAAAAAAAAAAAATTCATTTTACCCTTGGGAACAAGAGGATGAACGCTATCACCACCGAGAAGAAGAGACAAACGAGGATGACCGCTGTCATCAGGTTTTGTGAAACGTGGCATCTTTCAGGTTCTGGTGTCTTTATGGTGTCGTTTTTCTGCTCTGTAAGGATTGTAGATGTAAGAAAAAAATTAGATCAGCGAATTAAACCTTCTCACTTCATTGAAATACCTAAAGAAAATGATCAAATGTAGTGATGCGTCTGCAGATCCAGCATTTCTACTGAATGCTACAAAATACTAGAATGCTAATGATAATCATTATAGAAATGTGCATTTGGTCATTTTATTATCACATTGGCAAAAAAGAAAGAAAAGAAAATCTTAGGGTCACATGATTCAAAATAAATAATGGGACTTTATATTAATGTAAAAAAAAAATTCTGTAAAATTTCCCTTTTTTTTTGGCATATTTTTAAATCAAAATCATTCTTCTCTTTGCTGTGTAGAAAGTTCTTAGATTCCTAAAATAAAGTCCTAAAGTGGTTAAAAGGAAGAAACATTGGAACTCGAAAGAGAAAATGTACAGAAGCCCAAAAGGGACATAAAAGCAAAATCAAACTTAGATTAAAAGTGGTTTCTCGTTGTGTGCCTGAGAAACAAACATATGCCAGTTTGCAGCAGAGGATATAGACCGTATTGACCTGAAAACTTGTAATGTTTCTGACTATCAAGACAGACAAAACTGTGGTCAAATCAGCCGTTACTGAACTTTAAGTGTGGGATTTGTACGAGTCGCATGGCTGCAAACGGTAGATAGAGATGAGACAGTGGAGCTTCAAGAGAAATGATACCAAGCTGTGTTCACACCCAACGGGATCGCACGGCAGAGCTTCAATGATAAGACTATATTCTGATGTGATCAGAGGTCCTGCAGCGATATGTATCTTTATTTCTCCTTGAACTAATGCAAAACAGCAAGTATTCAAACTGGTCACAGAGACACAGAAGTACTGTTGAATTTGGCCGTCATTCAGATGCAGCTGAATGATCTCATGAACCCAGACATGGAAAGTTAAAGTCCCATTAGTTACATTTGTTCTCTGCATTTGATCCATCCCCTGGGGGAGGGGTGAGCTGCAAACACAGCTGCTCTTAAAACAAATTGGTGGTTTAACCACCCAAAACCAACCCCTTAATGCTGAGCGTCAAAAACAGGGAGACAATAGCTGCACTTCCATTACAGATTTACGCAAAACTTTATTGAAATTCTAGGAATTTCGAAAAAACATTGTTTCGAATGACACTGTTTCCATTAAATCATAATTTTGCGATAAAGCACAAACCAACTCATGCAATAAGTCATTAAAAACACGGCGATGAACGACAACAAGTATTTTTTTTATTTGATTCACTAAAAGGGAGCATTTGGGTGACGTCACAGCTCTGTCTGGGACGAGTGCAGCGCAGTTTCAGAAGAGTGAGAAACATGTTCCGCGGTTAAAAGAAAAAGCATTCTAACAAATAAGCATCTGGACCTTGTTTTCTGTTTGAAAATATGACAAAATCCATTCAAGTTTCTGTCACGGAGCTGCGCGATTCCGTATGACGCGCAATTTCTAAAGCGCTGTGACGCTGTGGGACTTCTCGATCCGCCGGCTGTGCTGTACTCGGACAGACACTTCATACCGAGAAGCACATTTATTTCGAAAAAAGTGTTTCCATTACAGTTTTGCAAAAAAAATACCACCTCCTCCAAGCGTAAGAACTTTTTTTTGAAAAATGTCAGGTTTTATTTTCGAAATAGCGGTGTTTCCATTAGGAGAATTTATCATCGAAATTCCAATTTGCTGAATTTTAGAGTTAATGGAAACACGACCAGTGATCCCATTTTTTTATTTTTTTTTAGAGTCTTTGGTCTGACTCGGCTTGGATTTAAGCTCACAACCTTCCAGTCTTACCGCCATGCCACTGAGGTGGAGGCGTGTTTACTGGTGCTTTTGAGGAACTTTTTAAAATAAACTTAATCTCTAAATATCATCGATGTCGTCCACGTATTGTGAACAGATGTGTGAAAAATTGGGACACCCTCAATAAATAATGAACTCTGGCTTTAAAAAGTGTTCATATACAAATGTCCAACTGTTGCCACCTTGGCCGTTCCAGGGAGGAGCGTGGTTCCGACTCGCAATCAAAAAATGAAGTACTTGCGGATTTAACCTTGTAAAATAAAAATGATTTATACAACAAAATCGTGGTTGGCTTCCCGTAAAAAATATTGGTCAGTGTCTTTGGTGTTCTGTTTGCCATTTCTTTCGATTATCTGCGTTCTTTGCGATTATGAAAAAACCTTTTGCTCCTCATCCTCCTGACTTCCAAGCCAAGTTAAATGGGCTCACCTGACTACAGGTGGCTGCCGATTGCGGGAAGGAGCGAATCAAATCCAAATATAAGTAACTAACCATAAATAGTAGAGCTGTCAGGCGATTACATTTTTTAATCGCGATTAATCGCATTTTGTCCCTAGTTAACTCGCGATTAATCGCAAATTTACATATGGCCTTTTTTCAAGGAAGAAAATGTGTGGTTCGTGGAATTTAGTAGTTCTACATTAATTATGAAAACAAGAATGACAAAATTAATAGTTTTCATCAGAAATACATTATTTTGTAACATTGTATTGAGATAAACTTTCTTAGCAATAAAAGGCTGTAGCATTAAATGCCTAACAAAAGTCCAAGTGCAAGTGAAGGGCATTTTAAATTCAAAACTTCAATCAACGTTCAGTAAAATAAAATTAAAAAACATCAAAAATAAAATTTCCATAATACTTTCATGTTCATTTTTTGACAGGACCAAATCTTTTCCTCCTCTGCTGAACTGCAGTAATAAATGAAATAGAGATTTATCATTTCCAATGAACTTTTGTTTTTTAAAACATTAAAGAGGTTACATATGCCCTCCCCCGTAGTCACTTCTTTAGATACCTGCAAGTCAGAGACTTTATACACAAGAAAACCACCTTGACTTCTGTTACCACACCCTCA
>NC_050512.1:23781851-23800359 GCF_002922805.2 Oryzias melastigma
GACAAAATCCATTCAAGTTTCTGTCACGACACCCATGAGACTTCAGGCTCCAAGCTGCAGAAGTGCGGCTGTAGATGAAGCGATGAGGAAAAGAGGAGCTGTGCGATTCTGTATGACCCGCAATTTCTAAAGCGCTGTGACGCTGTGGGACTTCTCGGTGCGCCGGCTGTGCTGTACTCGGACAGACACTTCATACCGAGATGCGCATTTATTTCGAAAAAAGTGTTTCCATTACAATTTTGCAAAAAATGTCTATTTCAATACGCCCCAAATACCACCTCCTCCAAGCGTAAGAACTTTTTTTGAAAAATGTCAGTTTTTTCGAAATTGTGGCATTTCCATTAGGAGAATTTATTATCAAAATTCCAATTTGCAAAATTTCAGAGTAAATTGAAACGCGACTAGTGGTGCCATTTTTTTATTTATTTTAGAGTCTTTGGTCCGACTCGGCTTTGATTTGAGCTCACAACCTTCCAGTCTTACCGCCATGCCATTGAGGTGGAGGTGTGTTTACTGGTGCTTTTGAGGAACTTTTTCAAATAAGTGTAATCTCTAAACATCATTCATGTCTTCCACGTATTGTGAACAGATGTGTGAAAAATTGGGACACCCTCAATAAATAATGAACTCTGGCTTTAAAAAATATTCATATACAAATGTCCAACTGTTGCGGCCACCTTGGCCGTTCCAGGGAGGAGCGTGGCTCCATCTCGCAATCAAAAAATGAAGTACTCGTGGATTTTACCTTGTAAAATAAAAATGATTTATTTTCAAAACGAGCTTCCTGTAACAAAAAATGGTCAGTGTCTTTGGTGTTCTGTTTGTCATTTCTTTCAATTATCTGCGTTCTTTGCGATTATGAAAAAACCTTTTGCTCCTCATCCTCCTGACTTCCTGGACTCACCTGGCTACAGGTGGCTGCCGATTGTGGGGAGGAGCGAATCAAATCCAAATATAAGTAACTAAACATAAATAATCTTATTTCTTCATCATTTTTTTCCAAAATAAATCTTAAATCTTATTTATCTTCAAAAGTAAATCTATATTGTTCAAACATCAAACTTATTTTGAAAAATGTCTAATAAAGAAAATTAAACTCTGTCCACCTGGCTGTCTGTCTGTCTGTCTGTCTGGCAGTCGGAGAAGCTCTAGTAATTGTTCTACCTCTCCTGGAGGGCATCTCAGTTTGCTCGCCAGGTGACGATCGCACTCTAGCAGTATACCTTTTTCCAGAAGAAAGACCAAAAAAAACAACCGACCAACCGACTGCTCACCTGGTGAACAAACTGAGATGCCCTCCATAATATGCAGAACAATTATTAGAGCTTCTCCGTTTGAGAATCCATGTAACACTGTATGGTATTAACAATCTCATTATAACTTTACTAATGCATTTTGCAGTATGTGAACTGTATCAGATTAATATGGATATCTTTAAAACATATATAGATTATCAATATATTTTTTTCAAAAAATTGTGTCAAAATGTGTAAAACCGTGTAAAGTCAAAACTGATGTAAATCAAATTTAAGGAGTTTTAGATGAGCTGCCTTTTGCATTTCTGTGATTGAATCAGACAACATTAGATTAGATTAACAGATCAAAATTTTCAAAAGTGGATTAGTCAAAAACTGTACAGAAAAAAATATATATATTTTCAGTTGTAATATACTCTATGAAGTACTAAGTAGTACTACGACAGAGGTGTAATCTAGGAATTTAAGGAGCATGTTTTTTTGAAGTCTGGAAAAGAAGTCATTCAAAATGTAAATCTTTTTATTAGTTAAGAAGACTTCCAAACATGCACCATCTGTCTTATCTTTATAGTGTTTCTCCATCGTTTTAGTGCGTTTCTCACAACAGAATCTCACAATAGTCAGTGCAACCTCCACAACATTTAGTCATTTATGCACAACCTAGTGTCAGTTTAATGATCATTTCATCCAATAGCATTTCATTTTGGACACAAAGCAATTGATGAAGAGCAAATATCTACATAAGAGTATGAGAATGCTAAAAAGAACTGCAAAGTTCCCAATTCTCCAAAATAAAAGCCCCTCTACCACTTGACTGCTTTAGCAACAACTATGAGCAAATAAACAAATTAATACATGTGTAATTATTAGGCACTAATCCCAACAAAAATTAACTTTTCTTGATATTTTTGAAAAAAAAAAAAAAGATGAACAAACCTTTTACATGAAGTATGTAGGTTTGGCACGTGTCCATTTTCCCATAAGAACGGTACACACAGCTGTAGAGACCCTCGTTGTTGGCAGACAGGTTTCTAATCGTGATGCTGAGGTTGGAGAAAGATCCATTCCCAACATCTATGTCTATAAAGTCATCTCGAACACTAGGTTTTGAGAATCTACTACCAAAGAACAACACCTCATTCTCCTTGTCGTATCTATGATCCAGAAATCTCTGATACAGATACAATCCGTCATAGTTCTCTTGTGTGCATTGAGAACAAGTGAGGCTGATATCTTCACCTTCCATCAGAAAATAAACTTCAGTTCCCTCTGCAATGAAAGACACAAAATGTCTCATCAGAAATGAAAAAAAAAATCTCGTAGATTTACAAGATTAAAAGTCGTAAATATAGCCTATGACTTTTAAAGTCATAAATATACGACTTTATTCTCGTAAATTAGCAGTTACGACTTTTTTCTCGTAAATTTACGAGAAAAAAAGTCGCAATATTACTATTTTTTTTTTTTTTGGTGGCCCTAATACTCCGTCGTAGGAACATTTTGAATGATTTCTTTTCCAGACTTTGAAAAAACATGCTCCTTAAATTCCTAGATTGCAAGTCCTTCGTAGTACTACTCAGTACTTCATAGAGTATGAAATTATTTTCCTGTATAGTTTTCTGAGTAATTCGTTTTTGAAATACCATATAATGTGTAACTTTGATATATGTAAGTGTGCAGATTTTGGCAGTGAATGAAACCTGTTCCTTAATTTAGTACATCAACACTCCTTTACGAACTACTTAGTACTTCATAGAGTATATTACCACTGAAAATATATATATATTTTTTTTGTACAGTTTTTGACTAATCCACTTCGGAAAATTCTGATCTGTTAATCTAATCTAATGTTGGCTGATTTGACCACAGAAATGCAAAAGGCAGCTCATCTAAAACTTATCCTTAAATTTGATTTAGTTTTGAGTTTACACGGTTTTACACATTTTGACACCATTTTTTTAAAGTGTATTGATAATCTATATATGTTTTGAAGATATTCATATTAATCTGATACAGTTCACATACTGCAAAATATATAAGTGAAGTTATACTGAGATTGTTAATACCATACAGTGTTACATGGATTCTCAAATGGAGAAACTCTAATAATTGTTCTGGAGGGCATCTCAGTTTGCTCGCCAGGTGCCAATTGCACTATAGCAGTACACCTTTTTCCAGAAGTAAGGGCAAAAAACTGTGTTTTAGACCAAAAAATGGCTACTTAAAAAATATTTACTTAAAATAGTTTGGAAAATGCATGCCTGTGAGTTTATAAAGATGTTCATTTAATCAGCAAAGTATGTTAAGTATTAGCATTAGCTGCCAAATGGGAAATCCTATTATACGTTAGCATCAAGCCAGAAGATTTTAGCATTAAGAGTTTGAACAAGCTATATTTATGGATTGATTAATGATCTATTAATCTTAGATAGTTTCAGATTGATTAATCAATTTATATAACTCAGACCTTACTTTAAGTAAGTAACGCCAGAGCAAAAAAAAGAAAGTACCTTTTAATGTATTTATTTTTTTGCTCCTTTAGGGGCTCCAAAAAAAAGAAAAATCTAGAATCTGCAACATTATTTTTACATTATTTTCTGCTTTTACATGTCAATTTAATGTCCAAATTATTGTATTTTCAAAAAAAAGGTAACAATCAACTTCAAATTGGTAACATACAGGATTTGTATTTACTGGTACTTTTGGGCGCTTTGCAGAATAAAACTAAGGGGATCACAATCCTGCATGTTTTACACATTTTTTCTCTTCGACATTCCATATCTAGAGTATCAGTACAGATCTTTATGATGAGGTGGATCAGGTGTGTTTGAACATCTTACATGGAAAAAAATGCTGAAAGGTGAGCCACTTAAAGAAAAACTTTAAATAGTGGCAGTAATGTGGGTTCCTTCAACCAGAAGAGAACGCTAAAAAGAACTGCAAAGTTCCCAATTCTCCAAAATAAAAGCCCCTCTACCACTTGATTGCTTTAGCAACAACCATGAGCAAATAAACAAATGAATACATGTGTAATTAATAGGCACTAATACCAACAAAACTTAACTATTCTTTTCTTGATGTTTTTGAAAAAAAAAAAAAGATGAACAAACCTTTTACATGAAGTATGTAGGTTTGGCATGACGTGTCCTTTTTCCCTTGAGAATGGTACACACACCTGTAGACACCCTCGTTGTTGGCAGACAGGTTTCTAATCGTGATGCTGAGGTTGGAGAAAGATCCATTCCAATCAACTTTGTGTGTGAAGTCACTTCGAACACTAGGTTTTGGGAATCTACTATTGAAGAATAACACCTCCTTCTCCTTGTGGTATCTATGATCCAGAAATCTATGATACAGATACAATCCGTCATAGTTCTCTTGTGTGCATTTAGAACAAGTGAGGCTGATACGTTCACCTTCCTTCAGAAAATAAACCTCAGTTCCCTCTGCAATGAAAAACACAAAATGTCTCATCAGAAATGTGAAAATATGAAAAACAGAAACAAACAAACAAACAAACAAAAAAAAACAATTGTTCATCTAAAGTTTTACACCAAATTGGAAGAACAAAGATGTTAAGTGTCATAATAAAAACAAACACTGTAGAATCCCAAAACTAGAACAGCTGCAGAAATAAAAGTAAAAAAAAAACTCAAATCAAAACTGAAAAATAATTACATAAGATGTTGCATTATTTAGCTATTCTTTGAGCAAACAAACCAATAAATAAAGGACTTACCTGAGCTGACAAAAAGACCGAACAGCAAAAACAGACAGAACAGCGGCCTCATCGTGAACGATCAGATGCGAATGCTGCAGATGTTTCCTACCGCACACACATATAGGCTGAACGAAGGCAGTGCACACTTCCTGTTTTGGTGTGAAAAGATAATCCGCATCCTCAATGAGAGAAAGAACATTTGCATAAATACATTTGTATTAAAAACAATATTCATACTTCTTGGATTTACATGGCATAAAAGAAAATCTGAAATCTTTGGAGAATATTTTGGTAATATTTGGTAATTAAAGCTTGACAATGGTCAAGAATCATTATAAAAATACAAATTGTTGATATATTTACTTCTATATGTCAGAGTAAAATTATTTGAGCTTCAAGGAAAATTCTGGATGAACACCAGATGCAAGAAACATTAATTAACACATAATTAAAAAAAGAAATAAAAATATTGTGGTTAAAAAACTCGACAATTGACAAAAAGAAATCAGCCAAAAAGATGAAGAGATCTCTTTTTGTGATTTTTTTTTACTGTATTACAATTCTCAGAGTAATGAGACAATTTATTTTTAGATCCAACTGTATATTTTACATACTTAGGAAGCAGTTTTCTGTTTCATTTTTGGTTTTGAGGCTAACACAGTTATGTGAGGGTAGACTTTTTTGCTGCAGATTTTTGTGCAAGAGTGCAGTGATGGAGAAGTGTGAACAGTAGACGAAGACATTTGCACAGAAAGAGCAATCAATGCAAAAGTGAACAAGACGGGACGCCCCGATTCAATGCAGAGTGTTGCACTTCACACTGGAAGAATCAGCAGAAGACAGCAATCAGTTTATAAAACTTTTTTTTTTTTGGCATCCAGTAAAGGATGAGAACTATATGACTCAGGAAGGTGTCAAAGAAAAACTTCTTGAAAAACAAAAGAATTCTTAAGAAGACGGATGGAGTTAGCTCACTTGATGTTTTTTTGGTATGTTTTGTTTTTCCCAAGTATTTCTGCCCAGAATAACGAAACCATCAGCAGATCCTGACTTCACCAGAGGAAAATGTGTATTTTTTAACTATAACTTGATCAAGTTAAACTTCAAACCCTTTTATGTGATGTTGATTCATTGATGGAGGAACAAATACAGCCTTTGTTTTTAGGGAAACACTAAACTTGGAGTTAAAGTCTGAGTTTCATGTACTGTGTTTTGAAAAGTGAATTAAAGAAACAGAGCTAAATGCATAAAAATGACTAAAAATATACATCATGTGTCATCTTGATGTCATGGTAACTGTCAGTGAGGTCACAGCAGAAAATTATACTTTGGTGCCCTCCTCTGGTGGTTTCCTAATCCTTGCTAAATCTCACAATTCTGATCATGGAGGGTTTTTTTTTTTTTTTCATTTTGTCATTTTTTTAGGGAAAATAGTTATTTTTACAATAACAACAAGAATAAAACTGCATTTTTTGTAAGTCCACAGGACCTCTAAACATCCAATTTTCAGATGGATTCATGACAGCTAATTTACTAATTTACAAGACAAGTGTTTAAAAAAATTAAACATTGATAAGCTTTAAGTAAGTTAATAAATACAAAAATAAAAGCGGAGATTATTCCACCTGAAGAGTGTTCATAATTCTGTTTCACTTCCTCCTTAACAAAGAATTACCTTTTCATTGCAACCCAATGCAAACCTAGTGATCCACCACAGTTCAGGCCCAACAATCCTTAAAATCCCTTCAAATACATTTCTCCTCATCAGCAAACTACCTTTTATAGTCACCTTACTGGGTTCTGAAACGTTCTTATCTTGTGTTGATTACATAAACAAGTTGCATGAAATGAGTTCTGCAAAACAAAACACAGAAGTGGTTTCCAGGTTCCACAGACTCAGACACAGCGTGACATTCAGCAGCAGCTGTTTCAAAACACAGACATCAGGACAAACCACATCCTTTATTTTTACTGAATGCCTTTTTGTTTAAACAGATTGGACTCCAACTGCAGAACGGCAGCTGCTGTGGCCCAAGCTCCTGCTGCACATGCAAATAATGACAAACCCACTGATTTCATGCATCTGATTTGCAGTCAATCTACATTTCTAACTATTGCTGAAACAAATTTAGAGCAAAAAAAGTCATCTAGTTAAATCAGCAGTTGGATCTCTATAGGTAAACAGATATCTCCCTAGTAGTTGCTTTCAGATCCACACTGACTCAGCTTTCTTTTAATCTGCATAGAGCATTTATATTAACATGGTTATCTTTATTACTGTTGGTGTTGGTGTTGTTTTGGACTTTTTCCCGTGTTATGGTGGTGTCCACCGCCACACACTCTCTCCACATCCTTTTTTCTTCTTATTTTCAGTTACAGCTGCATTCACCCTTGTGCTCTCTTATGGGGTCCAGATGACCCCGCCCTTACGTTGATGTGTGATCCCTCCCTACCACGGACACCAATGAAGATAAAAAAAAATCCTTGAAAAAAAAAGTTTAGCGCGCTGTTATGTGGGGTCCACATGACCCTACTTTTAATGTAAACATGCCTATAGCACATGCACACACACTATTTGTTTTACTTTGTTTATTTATCACCACAAGAATAACTTTATGTTTATCTAAAACAATAATGTATTGTGTAGTCTCCCCATTTGTGTCAATGGTTTGATCAGCCACTATTTAAGCCTTCTAATGTTTTTTTTCTTGGTTTTGTTTCTTGCTAAAGGGCCTATATTTTGCAAAATCCTTTTTTTTGGGGGGGGGGGTAATATTTTATGATGAAAAACAATCTCATAGCGGTATTTGGATCTGCATCTGATCTCTTAGTATTCCTCTCAAACCCAACTCTCTGAGCACCAGCCTCTCTCAACCCACAAAGTGGGTCCTCATGTTGTGACATCACAAAGTGAGGAACAGCCCCTTGCAGGAAGAGTCTGCTCTTCCAGCTCCGCCCCCTGGCTAACATGCACTTTAGGAGCCAAACTGTTGTTTGTATTGAGGTGAATGAATATTGTTTTTTGATTATAGTATTGTTTCTGGTCACATTAAGCAGGTAATCACTCACCTGGTTTGTGGGCAAAGACATTTTTTCTTGTGATTATGACTCACCTGTTGATTTTGCACCTGTAAATTAGAGAGGGGGGAGGGGGGAGAGGGGGAGCTAGATTGCCACAATTTTATTAACTGCTTTTTTGCCCATTTTTTTGCTTTTTTTCCCCTTTTTCTTACAATAAGCCAGATTCATTCTAAATGGATTTAATTACATTTTTTGTCATTAATAAAAAGGTTCAAAGCATGATCTAATTCAAGTCCCTTTGTTTACCCTTTTGATTTTTTTTTTTTTTCGCTTTCATTTAATACACACAAATGTGCATCCATCTTTGCAAAGATGTTTGTTTTCATGGGCAAAAAGCAGACACGCTGCAGAGGGTGGCTCTAGATCAGGGATAGGGAACCCTGGTCCTCGAGAGTTGTTGTCCTGAGTCCCTACTCATGATTGATTACCTGGTTCAGGTGTGTCCAGCCAGTAAGAACATGCCAGAGCTGGGTATATTGGAAAAGCATGCAGGAATGTGGCTCTTGAGGATCAGGGTTCCCTACCCCTGCTCTAGATTGAGTTCATGAAATGGGCGGCACCCAAGAAGCAAAAGGTGGTGCCCCAGAAATCCAGTTGTCTTACTTCCTAGTAGGAGAGAAGCTCATGAAAATGTATATGATCATATTTGTGGATAGAGGTTACTCTAAAAGGCTTAAGGACATCATAATGTAAGCCATTTAAGTCAGTGTGAGCTCTTTTAAAGATTGTCTTTGCTCTTAGGTATAGTCATGTCCAGTTAATGCATTTCATGGGCCTAACTTTATATTTTTGTAAAGACATTTCTGCTAATTTTGGGTGAATTGAATAATCGACTTATTTATACTTTTTTTTTCTCTAACCCGTGGCTTGTTCTTCCCACTTGGTGCATCACATCCCCCAAGCCCATTGTTTTTGATTCAGCTCAGTCAATGTCTTCGAGGTTTATTTCCTAGATCCTTTAGTTGTAACTGTGTGTGTCCTGTTTGAGGAAACTAAAAATCTAATCTGCACCCTCCTCATGTCTCACATTTCTGGTTCAGCTGATACAAGCAGATTCCAGAAGTTTTCCTTATCTTGCATCTGAAATGGAAAAACACAGGCACTTGAATGTGCACTTTTAGCAAGGGCAAATAAAGCCCAACAAAACAATTGTATTAAACAGCAGGTAACAGCTTTCCATAGTGCCAAACAGTAAAACGTGGTCAGTCAAAAATGCAGATGGGAGCTCCTCTCTGCAGGTGGGCAGATGCCTGTTTGAAACCATAGAAACGAACATCCGTGATTATCCTCACATGACTTTAATGCTATCTGTAACCACAGCAACCAAACCTAACCAAATAAAGTTGAACATGATGAATAGCTCAGAGGATTTCAGCAGGAAGAAGACATGTTCTCATCAAACAGCACTGAGATTGTCCCATCCTTCCTGTATCTTGGAGTTCACCTTGACCACAAAATCTATTTGAAACATACCGGTACATAAAACAGCATGTAGTGAAATGTATTGCACAACTGTCCAACTGAAAGCAGTAAGTAAAAAAAAAAGATAAAGGTAACTAAGTATGAAAAGACATTTCAATAAAATATATGACTGTATAGTCAAGTACACAATATAAACAGCAGTGATAGACTGTGCAAAGGTCACAAAAACATAAACTGTCCATGTGCTAAAAGGGTTCAAAAGGTATAAAGTGTCATTGCTGTGTAGAGATTGTGTAGAATAGTACAATTTTTGTGTTGAAACAGCTGGGGTAAAACAATGTGCTGTGAGGGGGTGAGTCCAGGAGGACAGATATAAGATGTCATGGTTCCGGGCCTTTAGGAAGCCGCTCCTCCTCATCCTTTCTGTATTGGCCTCCAGGGAACGGGAACGTTTGGCCAACCTCAACAGAGGTCGCTGTCTATTGTTAGGATGACTGAATTCCTTCAGTATCTTATTAGTTCTGGTGCAGGACCGCTCGTTGTTGATAGTCTCCAGGTCAAAACGAATAACAGATTGCACTGTCCTCTTTCCTGTTTTGTGCTACTCCCAAACCAGGCTGTGATACTTCCTGTCAGGATGCTCACAGGGGTGCAGCAATTGTAGGGTTTTTAGCACCCTTAAGGGCAATTTAAAGTCATTCGGGTGTCTGAGGTGATGAAGATGCTGTCAGACCTTCTCCACCAGGGTGTTAACTTGGCAGGACCGTGTCATGTCCTGTTTGATATGAACACTTGAAACTGTCCACTCTCCCCCCTGGGGTCCCGTTAATCGTACGGTCTGGTAGTTCCTCTCCTGCTTTGTGCTACACTATTAGCTGCTTAGTTTTGCTGATGTTGAGGAGATTGTTAAAGGCAGGGATCTGGCTCCTCCACCCATCCACTGTGGCTCTGGTTAATGAAAAATACAATGCTTTTAGTTTAAAAAAGTAACTGTAAAATAAAAAAATGGAAAATAACTTATCATTTATAGTGGTTTTATAATCGAGAACAAAACATTTTGACAAATTCCAGTGTTTTAAGTCTGCCTCGTGGTTGAAAAAATACAACAAATTAGCTCTGTTTTGATTTTAGATAGTCAGATAAATGAATTTCTAGCTAAGAAGCATCACAAACGTTTAAAACTAAAAGGTTTTTTTTTCATTGCCCACATTACACTACCTACCACTAGATTTTCTCCACCGAGAGCAAATCCTATGTGACATAGGAAGTCTTTTATTTTGAAAGGAAGTCTTGTGAACTTTTATATTTAAGGAAAAAAAATATTTTCTTTTAGTTTTTTTTTTAATTAAGCCAAAAAAACACAATAGTTTATTTAAATTTTTCATAAAAATAACAATAACAGATACAAATTCTTATTTTTCTAAAGGATGTGGCTCCTTAATGGGTTGCAGACCCCTGGTTTAGGACATCTTGTCATTGTTGGAGATCAAGCCCACCACCACAGTATCAAACTTCATGCTATTGGTAGAGCTGGAAATGGTCACACAGTCAAAGGTATAGAACACTGGACTGGTCCGTGCAGATCAAGACCTCTTTCAAGAAATTTCTGAGAAGGCTAAGTTCATCCAATCTCTGCAATGAAATGCTAGACATTTTTTATCAGTCCATTGTGGCCAGTGTTGTTTTTTATTGTGGTCTGTTGGGGATGGGTTATCAACATCATGATAAGGGATAGTAATCATCTGAATAGGTTGATCAGAAAGTGTGTGACGATGCCAGGAAAAGGGGATTCACTCTGGGGGGTCTGGTGGAGGATAGGAGGAAGAGCAGGATGCAGGTGTCCTCGGTAACACAGGTCACTCACTGCAGAGGACTTTGGCTTCTCTTATTGCACAGCAGAACTGAGAGGTTCCATAGATCTTTAATCTCAGCTGTTATAAGATTTTATAATGAGATTTATTGTGTGTAATTATGTGTGTTGTGAAACAGACTATTGAATTTCTTCTGATGGGGATGAATAACGTTTTATGTATCAATCTATCTGTCTATCTATCTTGGCTCACTCGTTGTCAGTCGTGTTTCTTCAGATTTTACATTTGCTCTGAATGATTGATCTTAAGTGAAAGTGTGAAAAGCTGACACATGCAACTTCAGTTTGTTTTGGGATTATTGAAAAAAAATCCTACTAAAAAAACTAGTTAACCTGACATCCTCTACAGAGATCTAATGATAAGATCAGTGGATTGATTTTTCTCTGTGGTTTGTTTACCTTAAAAGCCAGTCAAAACATCATTCCTTCCGACGTACCTGTAAAAAAAAGAAAAGAAAAAGTCCAATGCTTATCAGATTGTTAAAGTCCCCGTGTGTGCAGGCTCCAACAAGGAAGAGACAGAAACGTCCCTTCACTATTGATTTCCCTGAAAAAAATCTGAACCACAGCAGAAAGCCAAAAGGATCTGTATCAGTGAACCAGGATGTGTGATGTAGATGGAGATTTTTTTAATTGTTTTTTTTTTCCATTGTTTTGGAACTTTTTTATAGTTTTTGATTTGGATGTGATGTGTGCACCTGAGGTAAAATCTAAAATGGCAAAGATTGAACTAGAAACTTTCCACAAGCTGATTACAGTTACAGATTAAGACTAAAATATAAAAGTTTGGTAAAAGTTAGATCTAGAAGACTGTCCTCACATAATATTGATGAATAAGAAGCTGTTTTTCCACTTAGAGAGAATAGAAAAGGGACAAACAGAAACACTGGAACATTTAAGTGACAAAAGTGATGAAAAATGCTAAAGCAAACACTCACAATAATGGATAAAAAAAAGAAGGCAAAGAGATGAAAGATTTACAGTAAGGAAGAAAAAAAATCATTTGAGCCCATACCAGTGAAAGGGTTAAAAGTAACAAATACTAAATATATTTCTAAATGTAACATAACATCGAGTTGGATTACAGGTTTTCATGTGGGGCTGAACTTTGCGCTTGGTCTGTATTCATACTTCCGTCAACCGAACTATTCTGTCTTGTACCAAAGCTTGTAAACAAAACCATGTGACTAAAGATCTCTTAAGTCATTGGTCTTTACAAGGGACTTGTTGTACTTTGGTACAGTGGAGGCATGCTGCCAGACGGTAGGAGGGTACGCTAAGTGTTTATGACAGATTGTCGTGAAAAGCAATGTGGATGACGTTAAAAGTTGTTTTATTGAGCCTCCACTCCTCCGACTACATTTCAATGAGTTGCTGTGTCTCATCGTTACTCCATGTTTGTCTGCATCTTGTGGTTACTTCGTTCCTACTCTGTTTACATCCTGTAATCCTCGGCTATGGTGACCATTTTGATAAGTAATTCAGTAGTTTGTTTTTTTATATAGTACCTTTCACAGGCAGGGGTCACAAAGTGCTTCACAGTGAAGAGGGCATAAAATAAAGTCACAATTTTAAAATGATAGAAAACAAGACTGGTCAGCCACAATAAAAAGAACATAAAATAAAACAACAGTTATAACATTACATAAAGCAAGATTAGGCAGCCAAACAGTGGGGCATTTATTGGGAATAGAAAGCTCATTTTAAAGACAGGTTTTAAGTTATCTTTTGAAAGTATCAACAGAGTTTAATGAGTCTAGGGAAAGTGGGAGTTGATTTGAAGGAACAATTGTGAACTTGTGACCATCAGGATGAAAACCTTTGGGAAGGGTTGTAGGACGGATAGGAAGGAGCTTGCCTAAGTAGTTCTTTGAGGGTTAGGATAGAGTTTTTAAAATGTATTCTAAAATTCAGTCAGTGAAGAGACTTAAAAATAGGGTTCGTGTGAGCTCTTTTGTTTAGAGTTCTGGACCAGCTGCAGACAGTTGAGTTCGTTCTTGTTTATACAAGTAAAATAACTGTTGTTGAAGTCTAGGTGTGAGGACACAAAAACATGAATGATCATCTCTAACTCATGTTTAGATTTTTTCGATCTGAACTGTTGAATTGTCTTGCCTAGTAGAACCATATACAATAGGAACAAGAGCGGCCCCAGGACTGACCCCTGAGGTACCCCACACATCAGATTGTTTGGCTCAGATGACACACTGAAGCTCCTACCAGCCAAATACCTTAGAACCGACCTTGACAACCCAACCACATCACGCAGCCTGTTAATGAGGACATGATGGTCGACAGCGTCAAAGGCCGTGGTTAGGTCCAGCATGACCAGCACTGTCCACTTGTTCTACTGTGAGCATAGAGCCTTTTCAGACTGAGGAAACACCGGAGTTCAGTGTTACGGAACTAATCCAGACCCTCTCAAAAAAGGGGTCAGAGAGCAGTTCCTGGTCTTGGACCAGAATCTGCTCAGGTGCTTTGAGACTAAAAATTTGTCTCAGCTTATAGGGGAAATAAACTGGTTCACTTTAAATAAACCAAATGTATCCAGTCTGAATACATCCACAATTTCTGTTCACTGATGTACCTCTTGAACCGTAAATTAATGGGATTTAACCTTCGGGTAAATAATAAAAAAAATCAAAAGAGTTCATCCATTGTATTATGTATTAGAAAATTGAGCCATTAGATTTAAACAAGAAATGGTGTGTACTTCAATAGTGCTACCCTTCTTGAAGGCAAAAAAAGAATGAAAAAAAAATAAGATAAATGGTCTCACCTTAAATTCTTATTCTTGGTATGAAGAAAAAAGTAATATATTATATTGAAAAACATTCTTGATAAGGTTATTTTTCTTTCACGAAAGAAAAAAAATGTTTTTTGAAACAAGTATTTTTTTTAACTCCCTTAAGATGAATTGTTTTTACATTGTTTCTGTATCTGAGATTGCTGATACACAAAAAACATCAAAAAAATGTCATCACTGTAACTTGTCCCGTGAGTTTGAGCATCATCTGCAGGATCTTTTTGGTCTCCCATGCTGCGGCTTGGCATTCCACCAAAACCTTTTTTTTTTTAATCTACATCAGGTCATGGTTCAGCTTGTTTGTGCAATAACTCCTGAAACATTGACCCGTTGGACACGTGCAATCAAACCTTTAGATAAAGTCAATTTATGATCAGCTGTAAAAGTTCATTTTAGTTGAATCCTGACGTTTGATCTAAAAGTAAAAATGTGACACATTTATAGGCTGGGTAAATCTGACTTTGCTTCCCAACTTAACACTGTAATTCTCTCAAACGAGGATACAAGGAACACGTTCAAAATATAAACAAGCACATTTGGATCCACTCATAAAGAAACAAAACCTGAACAACAAAAGCAGCAGTGAAAAATAATGAATGATGTGGACTTAAACATTAACGGCCAGCATAACAGTCTGGAATGTGGAGGAGTTTATGGCCTCTTCAGAAATAGGTCTTCAAAAAAAAAAAAAAAAAAAAAAAAAATCCCTAGCAGTCCCGACTGAAAGAAAGAGTAGAAATCCGGCTTAAGCACATTAAAATTATTTCATGGCATGTTTGTGGTCTAAATGTTGATAAATCAGATCCATGAAGATCACTAAATAAAAGTGTGAACGTTGTGCTTTCATATCACCAACAGAGGGCAGGACAGATGTTTAACGTTTACAGAGCTATTTTTTTATAAGTGTGCACTACATCCAAACATTTCTAATTTAGTAATGCTCTCCAATAACTGCTAGATTCAAAGCAGCTGGAAAATGGAATTACTGCAGATTAGACAAGATTTGAGTTTTTGTTACTTTCACTTTTTATTTTCATTTTAGCAATAAAGATTATGGCCTGTGGTGCAGAGCATGTCTTTGTGTGTAAGCCTGGGAATTTCAAAAAAGTCGAGAAAGAAAGCAAAAGTGAAGCTAACTGACCTCATCAGTAGAAACAGATTTCCACAGCCCAGCCAAGAAGTTTGAAAAACAATGAAAGATCTTTCAAAGTTAACAAAATTTCCTTCCTGAAATCATACAGAGTTGAGGACATTAGGCCTCACTAAGCTGGCGTGTTTCCACAAATTGTGTCTTAAAACCAAAAGAGAGAAGAAACTAGAGAAGAAAAGCATGTGCCGAACATTCAGCAGTTAAAAAACTACTGATAAGTACAAGAAATGCCACAAAAATGAAGGAAGGATTTTAATAAAAACCCAACACACGCAGAAAAATCACATTACAGTCTTTACAATAATTCAAACAAAAAACATATATAGCGTGCTTTAAAGTTCAGTGCCTCTTTTTCTCCTGAAAATTGGGATAAAATAAAAATCAGTCACAAAAATACAAAATACCTCACAAATGTTCCTAAAACTTGTTTAAACCTTTTACAGACATTTGTCTTTTACTGCACATTATAAATCATTTACTGGTAAAAATGTCTTCTTGAACTTTGCTCTAAATAATTTTCATAAACCTGTTTTTTTTTCTTTTTTTACTGATAGTTGGCATCAAATGACAAGAACAAAGAAAGGAGAAATAGGCTTTGCTGGAAATCAGAACTTGCAGCACAATTTTCCTGTTACATAAGGGTAGTCTCAATTACTCCAGAAAAACTAAAAAAAAAAAAAAACAGGAAATAGAAGAAGGCTAACAAATATAGGATCAAAGGTGCTGCAATCTGGCTTCGAGGGACAGTTTTTGGAGACAGACAAAACCTGCCTGAGACTGAACGAGAGACTTTAAACTGTCTCTCTTTTTTTTCTTTTTTTTTTTTAAAGAAAACTTACATTTTAGGATTTATTTTTAGTTCTCTTCTAACAAAGGGAGATTTAATTAAAGACAAAAAATCCTGTCACCACAGTATGTGCAAAAAAAAGTTTAAAGGTGGTTATTCTTATCTCAAATAAAAGAAAAAAACATGATTTCCTTAGTATTTTCAGCAGGAAGTGATCAAGAGGAATCAAAAAGGAAATTATGATGTACAGATATATATTAAGAAAGATAAACTTCACAGTTTAGTGGCTGGTGAAAAAAAAATACATATAAAAATCTGTATGATTTAAAACATTTCCCCTTTGAATATAAGCTTTTATAAATCTTTCTGAAAACTAAAAAATAAAAAAAATAATATGCAACAAAAAGGAAGGATGTACAGTAACCGCACAGATCATATTTGCTGACCAACCTCTCTTTCTTAGATATTCAACATGTGGCTTACAGCCTTTCAGTACGAAACAGTCATTCGGAGCTTTGGCTGATTTTTCATTAGCATTTCATGCTTGCACCTCGTCTTCTAGCTGCTCTGGATTCCTCAGAAAAGTTATTTTCACCTAAAAACCCATGTGAAAATCAACCTGGCAAACTGGAAGGAATCAAAAGTGTACACTCGATTAACACAATCTCAAGTGATACAAGCCTTTACACAAAGTTGTACAGGAGTAGAAAAATACAAGTGTCATCTCTACATTGGTGAAAACATGATCCCTCCTGTGGAGAAAAAGAGGAACATTTAGATGTTTGATGAAGTCTAGACTCTGTTTTCATAATGAAAATGCTTAATCTTAAAATACCTCAGGGCTGACTGTATTGGACATCCTCCTCAGGGTCACCTGGAGACACGGGTAATGTGAGTTAATGTTTGGAAGCATTACTCGGAGTCAGTTAATCCCAAATCCCTGCAGTGTTGACTTACTTACCAGTCTCAACGTCTGGATCTTGTGTCTCAACGTGTTCATGTTGACCTGCAGTAAATGAGAGCAAGGTATAAAATATCGATTCTGGGAAAGAATCTGAACAGACAGGTGTGAAGCTTCTCTGTCGCTGCAGGCATGTTTCAGTCAATCCAGATTGACTTGAAACTCTCTCAGCCTTCTAAAGTCAGAAACCTAAAATAACTAGCTGATTACAGGTGTGTTGGACAGCAAAGATCAGCCTTAGTGCAGTTTTAATTTTATTTTTAGACCAGAGGTGCTGGTTCTCAGCTTGCTTGGATTCCCAAGACTAGGATCCAGCACTTTTCCTTTTGCTTTCAGCGTTCAATGTAGAAAGTGTAGGCTTGGAGCTCTGGAGAACCCACAGCTGGACCACAATGCCATGATCACACCCTTTTTCAGGCTTCCTCATTTAAAACGTTCACAATCATGAGTCCAAACGCATGATTTTAAATCTGTTTTTGGGGCTCTACATACATAATGTAAGACTATTGAAAGTCAAACCAGTCGAACTTTGACCAATCGGGGACTCAGATTTGGTAGTGACGTATGGGTAGCGTCCGTTTTAATTCACAGAAGTCCCAACCATTTAAGAATTGAGAAATAATTGCAGTTTATGCCAGGCTGGAATAACACCATACCAAGTCTTTCATATATCCACTGTGAAATAAAAAAACTGGAGCAAGGTTGGCGAGATTTGCACCGCTTTGACATTTCACACCAAGTATCTGCCAACTGTAGGTACCGCATATGTACTAGTATTGGGTAGCAACAGTCTAGTGTGAACAAGACATGGTTAAAGCGTGTTCATTGCCTTGCGTCTAGCACCCGGTGTGAACATAAGAGATTAGAAATGTTGCCTTTGATTGGATTGAGACAACATAAAATGTATTCTGAAAGAACTCAAACTCTAAGGTGTGGCCCTACAATGACATTCCTTCAGAGATGAATCAATGAGGAGAGATTAAACAACAACAGATGATTAAATGCGGGACATTTCATGACAAGGAGTGACCTTGCGCTTGAAACTTTTTACTACTCTCTTCATCCATTTGCTATGGTTGCTCTAGCTCCAGCTACAACAAGAAATGTTGATCTTCTATCACAACCCATTTAAATTTGTCATCCATGAATCCTTTTTTTTCCAATGACAAATACATTTTTTCTGCTTTGAGGTATCACCACCACCACATAATGCAAGTTCATGACATGCAAGCAGACAGATCCCTGTTAGTGAGTAAGGTCATGTGGTCAATTCTAGGAAATATACACCCACAGCAACTCCTGCATACAAGCCCGGCAGGAAAATTCTGATTCAGAGTCAAATCAGCCGTTTTATTCCCAGTTAGTCCAAAGATAAAAGCGATGAGTATTCAAGCTTAACATTCTCACCCAGTAAAATGTTGATGAAACCAGTCTGCTGTTTTTTTTTTTTTTTT
>NC_050512.1:23800446-23847245 GCF_002922805.2 Oryzias melastigma
AAGATCAGAAGCCAATAGCGGCACCAGGTCGGCCCAGAGATGAACCTACCCATAAGGGGTGTGGTGGAGGGTCTCCGCATCTCTGTAAAAGATGCAAAGTTATAGTGGTTCTACAGTTCCAGATTGTTCCTCATATGCTGCAGAAAGTTTTCCAAAGCATTGCATAACAGCAAAACTCAATATACCTATTTTCCCTGGAGGCATCTGGCTGCCATTGTGCCCAACCAGGTACTTTCCTGTCTTAAATAACCGGTTTGCTGCAAATGTTTTTCTTTCCTGTAAAGCTCTTTCCTCATTGCATCGCTAGCTGCTCAAAGTAAACAGATGATGAAATCTTTCGAAGCTGAAGCTGTTTGACAAAAGTTAGACCTTATGAGGTTTCAGTTCTGCTGAAGCATAAAACTGGGTTTTATTTATCTCTCGTATGAATTATGATCAAATCAGGAAGGATTTTTTTCCTAAGACTTTTTATTCGTCAAATTAAGTTTTCATTGAAAAAAAAGTCATATCAAGATATATTTACCTGAACATGAATTTTTTACAGTACCAAACATCAATTGTAATCTTACGGTAATTTGCATGCATAACTGTAAATCATTTGAAATATGGTATTATATTGTAATGGTGGTTCCTCCATCTCTATCCTACTTGATTCATACATGGTTAGAGAAGATGTCTCTGAACTGAGAATAGCAGAGGTAGGGACTTGAGTCACATGATTTGGACTAGAGTCATGAATTTGACCACTTTAGACTCAACTTTGACTTTCAAAGTTCTGACTCGTGACTTGAATCAGACTTTAATATCCATTACTCGTGACCTGGCTTAAACTTCAGACGTCTGACTTGGAAAGACTTGCTATTTTCCCCCAAATCCAAGGATTTAAAAGTATATTGAGGAATCCTGGGTCGCAGTCTCTCTGTCTGTTTGTTTACATCCTTGTGTGGTGTCAAATTAGTGCCATGTTGGATTGATCCAACAGTTCAACCAATCAAATTGCAGAAAAACATTGCCCCCACCCCTTGGGGGATGCATGAGCTCAAAGGCAATTTACCCAATATGATTGCAAAATACAGTTCACATGGTCTGTGGAATTAATATTACTTTGTTTCTTAAATGACTTGAAAAATTAGTAGTAGGACTTGTGACTTGATTTGAGACTTGTTGGTCTTGACTTGGGACTTGACTGCTTTGGACTTGGGACTTGTCTCGGACTTTAGGACAGAGAGTTGAGGCTTCCTTAAGACTTGCAAAACAATGACCTAGTCCCACCTCAGGGAATAGTGTAACTAAAGTGAGTCATGAAGTCAGCATCAATCATCATAGGATCTAGCGTCTCATCAAATCTGAACTGAGCATCTTTTCTTTGCTTAGTATCTTATGGTATATATTATATATTTGTTATTAAAGCTGTACACTGTAGTGACCTCCATGTCTAAATGGGTTAATAACTTAAAACAAACAATTCCTTTATGCTTGAGTGCTGCGTTCTTACAGTGTTACTAGCAATGTCTCTATTTTGAATGTTTCCTGGGTCTGCTGTAAAGAATTCTGTTAAACATCTAAAGCTTTCGTGCACAAAAAGGGAATTTTTGTACTGCTGTACCTGTCAGTGTGTTCAGTCAATCATTAAATTGTTCCTACTTCCAGCAAATGTTAACTTTAACTCAAAGAATGTTTCTTCCTTGTTTGAAATGATATAGGCATCTTTTAGAATCTATTATGACGATACACGAGAGGCTTCATTCGGACAAGACTGTATATCGATGTATGCTTTAGTTTTTACTTGGACTGAAAACATTAAAACTGACAATGTAGTTTTGGTTCTTATTCTGGCTTTGTGTTCAACTGAAGCAGCATTGATTTAGCCTGCAGGCAAATGTGTTTGAATTTAAAATAAACCGGAACCAGGCGATTGACCTAGAAACCTGTAGGAGTCAGGCATAAACAAATCTGTCTTTTTTCCACCTGTGTCAAACAGTCTTACTTTACAACAAAAAGAGACACACTTACCGTTTGTTTGAACAAAAAGATAGGGACATTTTGCAGTTTTGACAATTGCACAATGGAAAATGTTATTGTTTGAAGTGCGCAATCGTTTGATTTACAGGTTACCGACAAGCACTCTGTTCTACTCCAACTGTATTCCAGCACCTGTCAGACTTGTTTGCCCTGCCCTATCACCCATTATAATTCTCAAAAACAGAGTACACACAATAAAAAACCTTTTTACTCTCATGGGGCTCAAAGTAAGTCAGAAGATCCTTAGCTGTACCTGTCTTTTCTTCTGAGCTTAATACTTCTAAAGCATGAACTACTACCTTTTTGTAACACTTTTTTGGTCACATGTTCCTGGTTTCTTTTCCCTTTCACACTACCCAATGATTGAGCCGACTTTCACTGATCTTGTCTCTTCCACTTGCTTGATATTCTCACTATATCCTGCTGTACTTCATTCATCTGCCTGTCACAGTGGAAATCACCACCATCTTTGGACCATCAACTTCCTCCAATCCTAAAATAATTCTCAAGCACGCAATATGCTGATAAAACAGTTCCTCTAATCCTTAAGCACAATGCAGCTTCTTCTGAGTTTCTGCAGACACCTTCATAATAACAAAAAATAGTCACAGAAATTAAAAGTAGCAATGTATGTGGACTCACTTTGATTTCGCCTTCTGTACAACAGCAGAGCAAGTAACAATCCCACAATCAGAGAACCAATGACCACCACAGGAGCAATATATGTCGTCTGCTTTGTATTCTTCTCGCCTTGGTTTGCTGACACAAAAAAAACAAACAAAAAAAAAAGATTAGAACAAAAACCAGGGAATACGAATGTCCTAGAAAGTAGTTTGTATTGACCTGAAATCCTATGCCTAAGCAAAATATCAAAGGGTTCAAGTACATTTGGCTGGTTGGTGTAGTCTTGCTTTAAAAATCCTTGTGATGATGATTGAACTCCAGATTTTGTGTTTTTCAGATTGAGAGTAAATCTACCATCAAAACCAAAAAGATTTTCAAATCCGAGAACAATCTTGAGTGCACCCTGCATGCTTTGCTTTTGAAACCATTTGTTTTTGTTTTCTTGGTTTTATCTGTAACATTTTGCATGTTGAAACACGTCTTTGTTTTTCAAGAGAAATCGTTTTTTTTTTTTCTTTAAAAAAATTGACCTGTTTCTCTGCAACTCCTACATACAATTAACAACTAAAAGTTCAGCTGAACATTGTCACCCAATAAAATGTCTTATGAAACCAACACATTCTCACTCCCAACCCGTCACATACAGACGTTTGGTTGAGGACCCATCCGCATCAAAAAATGAGTCGTTGTTTTTTAACGTAATGTTTTTTGTCCCATTAAATTGTGGGTTCCCAAAATCCGAGCTGCAAATCAGAACCGGTACGGTACCGGGACATGCGCGCCCTTATATCGGTTTGTGTCTGGTACCAGTTCGGAACCAGTTCTGCATCTGGTACCTGGTACCTATTCGGGTCCAGTACCGCATCTGCTACCAGTGTAGGTCCAGTACCACATCTGGTACCGGTTCGGGGCTGGTTCCGCATCTGGTACCAGTTCGAATAAGGTACCGCGTCGGCTAATGGTTCACCCCCAGTACCACGCATGCCACCAGTTCGGGTCCGATACCGCATCCGTTACCGGTTTTGGGTCCAATACCGCATCTGGTACCAGTTTTGGCCCAGTACCGCGTCTGCTACCGGTTTGGGTCGAGTACCGTGGCTGGTATCGGTTCGGGTCCGATACCGCATCTGGTACAGTGTCGGGGATTGTGTTCTGTGCCAGGCTTTGGTACCGGTACCACGTCTCGAGGGTTGCGGGCCCTTGATTTTACAAACAGCCTGCACGCCAAAAAACGAGTTGGGGACAACCAAAACTTTAAAAAGTGACATGGAGGGTTCCTTAACCAAACATCAATATGTGACGAGTATGGGATGAGAATGAATTGATGAATCACATCTGAGGAAAAATATATATGTATTGTTTGGCTTTTATGTGTCTATAATGTTCTGGTTCACATAAAAGGTCATAAGATGTCTAGCTGACTCAAAGAAAAGTTTTCTGCTTCTAAAGATTAGAAATATCCTTTATTTCCTGTGCTTATTTGGGTGCAGCTAGACAGAGTCAGTTAGCTACAGAAGCAAAAAGAAATGCCAGCCACTCAAGTTGACCTACCTCCCGGGCTGCTTGATTCGGTGGGTTCGTAGATGACCTTATCCTCTTCATTTCCATTGCTGTCATAAACTTTGCAGCTGTACATATCAAAAGTCGATAGTGCGAACAACGGCAGCTGGCTTGAGATTTTAAACAAACCACTTTCCATCTTTGTTATCGTCGTGTTGGAGCTCTTTGTCCAGTCCTTGTTGTGTTTGTCAAACCAGCGGAGTTTACCTTCTGGGTATCCTCCAAAAGACTCACAAATCAAGGTGCCTTTTGCGTTTAAAACCTGTGTGTCTTTGGTTTCTTTAATGGTCGGTTGATTGTATTTGGCTGCAAAAATGAATAGAAAAAACAAAGATAGTTAAAATCTGAAGAATGAGGGATGGAATCAATACATCTGATTTATGACATCCAATAGGAAATTTGCAACTTTGAGGAATAAAACTGCAGCCCCTTAATGAAATTGTATCAAACTGAAAGGAAAAATAAAAATAAGCCTTTTGAAGAAAGCCCACAGACATTAGCTGAGAGGTTGGGAAAGCACCTCTATAATTAAGGCTGTTGCGTAGTTTATTTATTACGGCAAGATAAAGACTCATTCTATCCAACCCACAAACATACATTTTGCTAATGTTTAGTTAGGAATTTCCAGATGACCTCATATGAGTGGTCCTGGGGTGAGGAAGGAAGCCAGACTAACCCTGATGCTGTTTTCTCTCAAGGGATCAATGTTTATAACAGAGTGTCTTGCTTGAAGAGAACTCTCCCAGTAACATATTTCCTGTTTATCTACAGAGCAAATGTGGACTCTTCTGACCACAGCTGGAACAGACTCCACTTCCTTCCTGCACCCCTAATTTAAAGCTTGCGTAATTGTCTTTTAGATTCACCTTTCACTTTGAGATGAGTGGTCATCTTCCTGTCACCCCCATCCGTGACCACTGAGCACTCATACTCTCCCTCGTCTTCCACTTTTGTGTTGTCGATCAGAAGGGACACGTCCATGTTGTTTGGGCTCCAGGAAGGATAAGCAAACCCGAAGCCATCCACCTGCTTCTTTATGGTCTCTTGGAAAACCAGGAGAGGTTTTTCTTCCTGGTCCATCTTGCGCCAAATGACCAAGCGGACTTTTACATCATGTCGTTTTATGACACATTTCAACAATGACTGTTGGCCAAATTGTCCCACATTTATCTTATCACAGTCCATCTCCAAAAATGCTGTGGAGTACAGTTCAAATTGGTTTAACAGTGATCAATATACCATAACCTAAGAGTCTGACTGAACTTACAGTTAGCAACTCCGACAGTTATCCCAAAAGCATAGATCATACAGACGATGGTACCACTGGAGGCCATGTTTCTTGACCTGAAATAACATTGTGATAAAAGATTACAGCCAAACACAGTAACAACAGACAATCAAAGTCTTAAGTGCAAAGAGCATCCGTGTGCTCTCTAGGTGGGCCAACACGTCGACACTAATGGGTTCCAAGTAGTTACAGTTTTCTCCATAAACACTTCTGCTTTCTGAGGTCAGATACAGACCACTAGAATTGTAATTAAAAAAAAGTACATTTTACATTTGTTTTAGCCAGACACAAGTTCCTCTTTAATTGATTTTGTGAAATAAAGACAAAGCAACAAACACAAAGCTGAGCTCTCACACCTTTTTTTTTTTAATTTACTATCTCTAAAAAAAAAAAAAGCTTGAAAAACTACCACCAAAAAAAGCTGTCTGTTTCTAAGTAAACTCAACATTTTTTACATGACTGGTTAATTGACATCACATCTTTCTTAGTATTTCTTAGATTTTGTTTTTAAACAACAATCTAAAACTAAAAACATTATGCCCTGGAGTCAATGGAAAAACATACTTTATGAGGGAATTGTCTTTCAGCACGAGAAGCTTTCTTTATTCCTAGCCAACCAAACAGAAAGAGATGGTTCACATGTTCCAACATGTAGTAGCGTGCAGCAACGAGAATTAGTGACAGATTTCTTGCTATCAGAAACTTTTCTTTCCATCATCCATCCATCATTACATTAATTGAAAAAGAAATCTTTGCTTCCTTTAAAAGCTTTTTTGCCATGAATGGAAAGAGATGAATAAAAGCTGAGCTGATGAGAGTGAACAAAAAGAACTCCACTGACTTATTCAATGTGCAAGAACTCTTTATTGTGTCCACAGTTTTCTGCAGCTGTAAGTCATTTGAAAATTTTTGTTTAACATGCTTACTTTAACTTAAATGTAATGCTTTTTTTAACCTCATCACTGAGGTCAAAGTTAGACCAGATAAATAAAACAAAATGACCTGAAAGCTGAACAACAATAACATAGCATGAAGTCTTCCAGATGGCCTCACCCAGTCGGCTTCTATTTACTCTTGGTCATAAGGGTGAAACTGTTAAACACTAACAGGTTTAATAAATAACAACACAGCGCCACATAAATCGAACTTTCAATTTTTTTTCTTTTTGACAGGTGTAACTATTTTTTTATGCCTTTAAAGTTTTTTATTATAAACCCAAACAGACATGATGTAGGACATAAAAAGCTACATTTCCCAAAGTTAAATTCTTCTGTCATTATGAGAACTGTAGAAAATAAACAGCAGGCATCTCATAGGAATATCCCTCATTTGTCCCACATGATGTGAAAGACAGAATCACATGACCAGAGAATAAAAAAAAAAAAACATTTTACTGCACATTTGTGAGCTTACGTATCTGAAGCTGAGGGAGAAAGTCCACTTGGACTGATTGTAGAGGGATTTGAGAGGTCAAATAAAGAACCATATCCTCAAAACTCACAAGACCTAAGAGGAAGCAAACCTCAACCTCTTTGTTTGCTTAGCAGTAAATACATGTTTCCTGCTCAGATGTAGCCATTAAACCAGCATATGCACAAGTGTTGGACTAAATAATCTAATTTTGTGCAAAAAGTGGATATCTTGGCTACTCTCCACATGAATGAAAAACATTTCAACAATTTAGTGCTTCTTTCACTTTGATAGGAAGAAATTTTAAGTTTTCTTGAAAATAAAACTTTGATAAATAATAATAGTAAAAATATTACAAAGATTAAGATAAAAGCAAAACAACTGAAAATGCACTAAAGAGACTTTAAATGCAGCTTTTATCCACAATTAATCACAAATACTTGATTGTACTAAATTTGGTCCTTTTTTAAAATTGATTAACAAAAACACTTTAATTGTTTTAATGCTGAGATGAAATCTTCTTTCCTTTTCTGAATCTTTTTTATTATTATTCTCCTTTTCATTTATCAAAAAATAAAAAATCTTTTTTTTTAATAGTTCCTTATAATAATTGGCATTTTTTAATTAAAGTAATCAAACCCCTTTAAAAACACACTAATTAAAATTGTCTCATGAAAATTGAACCCATTTGATTTAAAGAGTAATGGCTTTCTCAACTTTTTTAAAAAATAACATTTTGTTTTTACTTGGATTGTTCAAGACTTAAGTATCACATTTGGAACAATTATAAAACTGCTTAAATTTGTAGTAGTCAATTATTTTCAGCATTTTAGTTCAAATTCAGATTTATTTCAACATCAATCTCTAAATTTCTATCTCATAAAAAATATATATATATATAATACTTCTATTTTACTTTCCTTTTTATCATGTTTTTTTTCTTTGCAAAAACTGTTGCTTAGTGACAACTTTACAAAAATCGGATTTAATCTCTCTAAAATCCCTCCAGTTTCTATCTGTGAACAGTCTCAACCACACTGAAGAACTGAAAGAAGGAATTTCGTTTAAGTCAAGTTTTGCATTTCAAATTTTATGTTTCCACTGCACCAAGATACAAAAAAAGCATTATGTATGCAGTCGCAAACTTAGATAAAATGATTCATTTCAACAGGAAATATAATTTAAAAAATCCAGTCACTGCAGCTGTTTCATCACTTGATGCCAAAAAATGTGCGTTCGTTGTCCTCATTTTTAAATATTTCCTGTGTGTAAGACCGCAGGGCACAAAGGTCCAAAATCAACATAAAAAAATCACTCAAAACAAAAGCATGTTCTGCAGTCATTTTTGCACAGCTCTGCAGATTTTTTATGCAACTTTTAACAGTAAAATGATAGATTTTAAATGTATGATTTTAAAATTGTAAAAAAAAAGCAAAGGAATAGCTCAATTTATTTGTAACAGGTTTTATCTTAAACATGCACGAATTTCTGGTAACTGGTTAATTTGTGTTTTAATTCCACTAAAACAGATACATTCATTTCACATTAGTGCCACAACCAATAATTGTTTGATGTTTAATGAAACAACACAGAACAGGTTATGTTAGTTTAGTAGTTTACATGTTTCAGGTTTATATTCCAAAACAAATCTCTTTTTTTTCTCCTAAAAATTGATGCGAGTGTCGCAATATGTTCGCAAACAGGCTGGAACCTTTGAC
The DNA here is from genome assembly GCF_002922805.2 of Oryzias melastigma. Lineage (NCBI taxonomy): Eukaryota > Metazoa > Chordata > Actinopteri > Beloniformes > Adrianichthyidae > Oryzias > Oryzias melastigma. The sequence continues at coordinate 23,809,069 of NC_050512.1, forward strand.
GCAGAGGGGTCCAAATGTTCAGCGCCAAGTGAAAGTGAAGGCCAGGAGGGTCACAAAGACGTTAGTCCCATATAAAGCTGCTCTTGTTTGTCCTCGTGGAGAGCAGGAGAGAGCGCGTGCGGACGGAATGTTCGGCGACAGAAGCGCTCGCGCGGGGAAAACTCCGCGCGCCACCAGTGACTTCATCCGAACGCGACTCCGGTCAGCAAGGTGAACGCAGCACACCGACACAAAAACCCCCGAGAGGTTTAACTCACCGCACAAGCTCCTCAACAGCACAGCTCCCGCTCTCCTGCTGGAGACACGACTGTTCAGTCCCAAAATGACACGCCGCTTCTCAGCGACTTTCACTTTCGCTTCAGTACGGCGCCGCCCGCTTGGTTAAACATATTTCACTCCCTAGCCATCTTTTTGTTTTTTCTTCTAGTTGGCAAAAGGAACGTAGAGCCCTTGCCAGAATTGTTTACTCTTCACCATTGAAATATTAAACTGTCTTAAGAAAACAGAGGGTATTAAAAAAAAAAAAAAACGTAATAATCTTTGTACTCTTGAAGTTCCACTCCGATTATCTTTTGATCAATTGAAGGGCCGGCCTTTGGCATAGGTGACCTAGGCGACTGCCTAGGACACCATCTGTAGGAGGGGGCACATAATTGGATTGTTTATATAATATTATTATATATTTCTTTTTTATTTATTGTTAAACAGTTTGACACACCACCTGTTTTATGTAAAAATAAAATAGTGAGTAAAACAACTTAAACGATTGATGTAATCAATACCTGTCGCTGTCTGGGTTGGGGGAGCGAAGGGGGGCTTGCTGTTTACGCTGTTCGTACTTTAAAACTTTAAGGATGAAAAAAGGAAGAAGAGGAAACACCGGGTTAATGCAGAGGTTTGTCTGTGTAGCTTGTTCATTTCCCCGTACATGGATCTATTTGTCCAAAAGTGGAATGTATTCTGGTTGGGAACAATATACATTGTATGTATAAGTTCCCAGTTGGGAACATACATTTAATATACATTTAAAAACTTGAGCCTAAAATAGCTTTTCCGAGTATAAATGTATTCAAATCATGGTGAATCAGGAGAAAATTAGAAAATGTGACGTACAAGCGAGTCGGCCACAAGCTCCCTGCTCACTCTGATACTTCCACTTGCAGACAAATAGATCCATGTACGTCTGTGCTTTTAGCTGGCATCTGGCTCTAAACTGCACAGCTGGATCGCTCTGTCAACAAACACCTATTATATTGCTTTGGTAATGTTAGTTTTGGGGTGCGAGGGGCTGTAAGATAGAAGGAGAGTATGTAAACAGATGGATGATGGGAGATGAGGATGGGGTTGCTCTGCACCAACAGCCCCGTCCCGAAAATTCACCCACTTAGAGGCTAATTTCTGCAGAAACTATGTCCTAGAAAACATGTTTTTTGGGGTAAAAACAGGATAATTAAAATTAAAAGAAAACTTAAAGGTTCTGCTTTCATTTCATCAAGGTGAATATTCAAATCTGTTTGCTTAAAAACCCTGGAGCACATTCAGTTACCTGTTCAAGATTGCATTCATTTTTGCAAGAAATTTACATTTTTCACATACAGTACAAGAACAATGACAATGAAAGGGAGGGGTTATACGAGTTCTCTCTTTCAAGCAACTATATTTAATGTTATATAATGTTTAATTTAATATTCAATGTGATTTGTATGTACTTGATGTACAAGTCCAAACATGTTTGGGTTATAGCTACTGTAATGTATCAAGAATTTTCTTTTATTTTGTTTCAAATCAATGTATGTTTCTATATCTAAATTAGATTACATTTGAAGGACCTTCCCTAAAAACTGAACTTTACCTCAGTTTTTATGTCATGAAGAAGCTCCTTTTTAAAAAAAAATAAAATAAAAATAAGTGGCAACTTCTGTGATTTAAAGTTTTAATCAGAAGACCTTTTACTGCCCCACTAAGTTTTTAGGCCCTTAAGAAATTCAATCTAACAATCAGAACTGCACACAATGACAAAGTCAGTCTTGATGAAAACAGATTTTATTTCCATATTTGTGCCATCTTTCCATGTCAGATTGTTTTGTTTTTTGTTCTTTTTTGACTTACATCCAGCAACTGGACATGGAATAAATGCAAACAGACACATCTTACATGAATAAAAAAAGAGACCATGATAAAACACCACAGGAAAAAACAGGATGCACCAGGAATCTTTTCTGGATTATCTTGGAGTGACGGCTTCTGTGTGAATCAGGATTCAACAGAACAGAGGGCAGAGGAGTTTTGGCTTAAAGAGTCACACACATAAAAATAAAATAAAAAAACGTACAAAAAGATGTTTTTAAGATTTTCCGATGCAAGTTTATCAAATGTGTTTGGGGAAAAGAGGAAAGTAGGCTGGGCTGTCATTAAGGTCACTTGTTAGATCCAATAAGAGTTTACCAGAAACACAAGGGACCAACAACATTCCGCTGAAATGTTCCTCGTCTTTTTCCAAGCACGTGTGCTTTAGAGAACTCTACCTAGAAACACATGAGCCGTTTGAAAACGGCGATGGCACTACAATGTCAAATTAGTGACCGAAACACTCAATCGTCCACTTGCAGTACTGGTCTGAACACTGTTTACGTCTTCAAGAAATGATGTAGCCTTCATTCAGATTAGCAAGACAGAAAAACGTTTCCGCTTCATGCAACAGTACAATTAGTCCACAAAATAAAACAAGTTAAATAAGAAGAAAGTCACAGTTCTGCTTTGTTTTTTTGTCTTTTTTTTTGCACATTCATACTGAGCAGACATGCATGCGATGTCAAAATTAAATACTTGCACAAAGCAAACTTTTCTACTTTTGCTTGTGTTGTTTGAACTGCACGAAAAAAACGACTTGCAGCTCTTTCGGGGGCATTTCTGAAAATCTGTTACAGAATTCTGAACCTTTCCAACCTTCTTGGCAGGTGTATAAGCCGGGTTCCCGCCAAACGCATGTGCGGAGTGTGTGAGACACAGCATGAAATCGAGTCGGCTTCATCAGAACAGATTTGGGTTATAAAAAAAAAAAAAAAAAAGTACAGTAGCAAAGTCTACAACTCCACCCAATTCAAAATTCTACAATAAGTGAGTTCACCTGTTAAGGCTAATTGAATTTATAAATTTTAGGGGAAATAGTTTGAGTTTTAAGGGTTTTGGGAGAAAAAATGAAGCTAGCCTTTGTGTTTTCAAACTGAGTACATTAGCTGCAGTTCTCCCGCAGAATAAAAGCAGCTCAGTCTTCTCTGACTCATTTGAATTGTTTCAATTAAAGCAGCACTGCTTCACATTCGCTCTGCGTCACAGTTTGGCGAGACCCGGGGTTTACGTCAGGAGAAAAGGCAAACTTTGAACCATTTTATTAGGAATACATAAAGTGCTTTGGTCAAATGAAAGAATAAAAACAGTACAAAACGGTTTCCAAAAAAGAGGTATCAAAACAATGCACTTGGGGTTATGGAGGAAACTGGTTTCTGCCAGACATCAGAGGGTTACTGCGGTAAGACAGAGAGGAACGCTTGTTTTTGGGGACAAAGAAAAAAAAAAGAAAAGTTCAGAGATGACGGGTGCTAAAGGAAGTTTGGGGGAGTTTCAGCCCAGGATGAGGCTGGACTTGCCTCCAGGGGGATTTCTGCGGCCAGATCCTGCACCTGCAGCAGCGTCTTCCGCTGGTGGAGGCTCCTCCAGCTGCTCCGGTCCAGCGTCACTCTCTGCACTTCGGCTTTCTGAACACAGATCTGGATAGGCATTTCAAACTCGTTAACAAATATAAAAGGATATGTGCTACAATGGAATTTCCTTAGGGACACATTTAGCCATTTTTTTCCTGCAGTTTTATTTTTATGTTTTGGGTGGAAGGTTTAATCACATCCTTAGACACAGCTCATCCAAAAGAATCCAAACCACAAATTAAACAGAACCATCATGGGGGGTTCCTTCTGCTCTCAGTTGCTTTTAAAATGCCAAATTATCAACAGTTCCAAAAGACGAAACACATTTCTGTGCAGCTGGATTTGTCTCAGACAGACACACTTTTCTGCATTCTTACTGCTGAGTCATCACAAATTAGAGTTTATGAAAAAAATACACATATATAAATAATCATTAATTCAAGCTTTAACAAATGTTAGGAAAATAAGTGCTTACCAGCATCACGTGCAGCATTCTCTCCATCCTAAAAAACATTAAAAAAAAAAATCAAGAAACCTCTTTCACAAATTTAAATATCCACTGTTAATTTCCTAAAAATATACAAGGAAATGCTTTAAAGGAACATGGAACCATGGTTTTGATAGATTCTTTGAGGTCTTTAAAACTAATGTCATCTATTATGTCCACATAAAGACTTTACACGACTTATTTAGCTTACTTTGTGACTTCCCTTTATACTAATATGTTACTGATGTGTGTACAAATGACTAAACTGGAATTAAAGCAACTATAAACCAAAAAATAAAATATGGAAAACATTAGTAGTCACATCTAAACTTCTTTATTTTTTTGCAAAGTTGTAATGAAAAAGCCATGATGCCACATGACAATGTGAAAAAAACATCCTCATTCTAAAATGACTCAAACTTATGCATCTTCCACCAACATCTGTCTCACTTCCAAGTTTCATTTCGGTATTTCCCATGAAACCTGATGACCATGATCTTACATTGCCAAAAGCCTCTCCGGTATGATTGATGCCCTGGTTGACGCCTCTTCTCAGGGGAGCGGATGGTTCACCGCACAGAACGCCTGTGGGCTTCCCACCTGAAAGAGAAAGGCATCAGATGTTACGGCGCTAGGAGACTTTCATCCAGTGAAGGTACAGCGAGTTAGATTTAAGCAATGTGTCTGCTGGATAACAAGCAGCACTAAAACCAGAAAAGCTGACGTTGTTGACCAGAAATGTTCCAGAACCTTGAATGAAGTATACAGCTTGAGGTTTGTTCTAAGTTTTATAGCCGTCTCCTGAGAGGGATTTTTTTTTTGTTTGTCCTTCTTGACATCTTGAAGTCAAAACGCGCTCACCTTTGACCTCCTTCTGAATTTCATGTAAATGGGGTACATATGTTTTGCCTGAGGAAAAGCTGAAACAGTGTGTTCAATGTGTAACTTGTAACTAAAATGGAGGAAACTTCATCATACTAGGGCTGGGCGATATGGCAAAAAAAGAGAATCACGATTTTCACGAGTTTTATTTCACGATTTCGATTTTAATCACGATTTCTTTAAAATAAATTCAAATTAACAAAAATTGAATTATAATGACTTTAGTTGAAAGAAGTAAACACATTTTGAACAAATATTTATATGTATTACAAGCATTGATACTGTATATATTACTGGATTGGCCCATGCCTATCCGCTGCTATAGACAGAGACGTGCGTGTACAGGCGCCATTGCTATGCATTGATTCATGGCAGCAGAACGCTGCTATTTCAATGGAGGACAGGCAGACAACAACCACAAAAGACCAGAAATTAGGAAGATTGATGAAGTTTAATTTCATGAATGACTGATAAAGTTTAGTAAAGTCCTTTCCCTATTAAAAACATCTCAAAGTGCTAAATAATAATAATAATAAAAACACCCTTCACCACATTTTCAAATGAAACTAAAACTTGTATTATTTTTGGATTACATAAATAAATATCAATTGCTTCAATATTTTATTTTCAAATAGAAAATGTCATTGTACTTTGAGAAAAAGGCTCCAGCTAGTATCTTAAGCTGATACAAAAAACATTTTTAAAACTTGGATCATAACATCAAATAAACCTGCCAAACTGTTAAGATTCAAAACACATAATAGCAGTAAATGGTGTGGCAGGTTAAAGTTTAAATCCACAGCTCCTTCACTAACATCTGCTCTCTGCTGTGTGTATGTCACTGAACAGAAAGCTAGCGTTAGCGATGTTTATTCTAGCCGGGCTTTCTCCGGTCCGTACGACCAAGAAAGAAGCTCAACAGTGACGCCACGGATTAAGAAAATTATGTGCAAACTCACTTACACTTCTTACAAAAAAAAAAAAGAAAAAAAAAAGAGCGACCGACAATAAGATATAGGCTCTTAAAGTAGCTAGCAAAACAATGCATCAACGTGCGTCTTGACCGAACATTTTACGTGTTTCCTACATGAATTTCCATCACTTTTTGTGCAGGTTGAACGTAAATATGTGCGATTAACATCCGCCATGTTTCAAAACATGAAACATTAATAAAACATACAACGAAGAATAAAACTAGCATGCCTCCCGTGAGTGGCTAGCACCCACTTTAGCACACAGTTCCTAGCCTAATTTCTCTCTATTAAAATGCGATTCCCGTCCTGTGATGATTCCTCTCCAACGGATTATTTTGTTGTCGAGGTTTTTGAAATCGATTGCAAAACACTGCGTCTCCTTTTGTGCTTCTTTTGTACTTTTTCAGACCTCCGCCATTCATTACTTGAGAAGACTTGATGCATAATGATGGCGCACGTCTGTCACACTGTATGTCACGTGACTTCCAATCCAGTAATACATGTCATTGATTACAAGAAAAAACACTGTGGAGGAGGAGAAGCAGCTCAGATTTAAAGTCGCAGGCAGTCAACAAGCTTTTGCCTTCTCGCTCTTGCAGCTTTTCGTAGAAGATCGTGATAAAACAATCTCTCAAAAAATCGTCAGCTTTGGAGATCGTAAGATGATTTTATATAGTCATATCGCCCACCCCTGCATCATACACTCATTCTTTTGAGAGATTCATCTATATATGGTCTGCATGTTAAAGTCCAGATTGGAGCTGAACTTCATTTGTTGCCTTTATTACATTTAATTTTGTAGCAGAGCTACTAAAGAGACAACTGCTAGAACTTAAGGGTAAAATGATCCACTCAAAAATTCAGCAGAAAAAACGAGATTTATGTTTAGAAGAGATTCAGGCAATCTGATGTGGCCTACATCTGATCAACATGGAAACAGTATTTCTGTTTGCCTTTCACTTTATCACTCTGTGAACCCCACATTGAGTAGATTTTTCATTTTCTAATGAATTCAGAGAAACTGGACTTTCACAAGGTAATAAATCAAATGGTTTCAGTATTTTACTGTGAAAGGGCTCTTCAGCTCTGACTGAGCCTCCAGTGTTTCATTCATGTCACTGAAAAAAAGCTGAAAAATGGTCCAAGAGAAAACAACGCTGAGAAAGTGTTGGCCTGACAGGTCACTGGGACAAAGTCTCTTTGTATCATTCTACTGTTGTACTTTAAATGAATTATAATTTGGTTGTTTTGGGGTCATGAAAAAGCCACACTACAGTAGGTTTCTTCACTAAGCAGGGCAAACTGGGGCTTTGTAATTTCCCCTTCAACCCTAAGGGCATCGGACAAAACAAAGCTGGTCTGACCAAAGACTTTTTAAATGGACATATTATCATATTATTTTACCAGATTGCATTTGTGGTTTAGTGAAATCTCGGTTTGAAAGTAGTTTAGTTGGCCACATTTGTAAAGTTTTATTCTTTTTTTTAATCATGTATCACACTGATCAACTACAATTGTGTTTTAAATAATTAATAAAGCTACAGTTTCAGCTTTAAGATTTTCCAATACTGTCTAGTAATTTGTTGCTATTGAGCTGTTTTGATAATAGTATTAAAAAATTATATTGACAATCATTGCAACAAGATAACTGCTCAAATATCAGGCGAGGAAACAATTGGTTTAATTTTTTTTTAATTCCGACTTTAAGAAAGCAAAACCACGCGGTAAAGTAAAACAGAACTGTATGTGTTTAACCCTTGTGTTATCTTATAGGGTCCAGATGACCCAGTCTTACATTGACGTGTTATCCATCCCATGACAAATGTGGACAAAGGGGGAATGGATTTCAGGTCTGCCACGGACACAAGTAAAATTTAAAAAACATTGAAAAAAAAGTTCAGAGCACTGTCTTGTGGGGTCCAGGTGGCCTGAATCTCAATGTCAACATGCCTTGGATAGCACATCGGTTACAAAAAAGTCTTCCAGTATTGCTTTTTTAGAGCCACAATTGTAAGTGGAAGAATGGATTGGCTCTGCGTGCAAAAAAGTCAGGAAGTTTCAGGTAACATCAGCCTAATCCCTCATTATGTGAAAGGACCATACCATAACAACATTAAACATGCTGCGGAGTGCTTCATCACTCCATGGTGTTGTGCAAGGCAAAAAAACATAGTTTAGCCAAAATGTAGAAACAAATGACATACAAATGAAGTTTGAAGTATTCTGCTAAAGTTGCCTGTTTCAACACTACTTGGGAAAATATCTGGAAAACATTTTACTCCATCGCATCATTTATAGGATACAAAAAACTGATTTAAAATAGAATGTTCCACTGAGTCACACAAGACAGGGATTCAAATTTTAGACCATATCTCCCATCTCTCTGTACAAACCTTACTCATTTGCATGAAGGTCTTTTGGTTACAGAGTTCCACAACATGAGCTCAGAGACCAACTAGGAAGCCAGAAAGAGGACAAGGGTTTTTTCACCAAAAATTAACCGACTAAGCTACACAGAGACACAAAATGGTTTATTTTTGGTTTGATTAAACCAGATGAAAAGTCCCATTCACCCTGCCTCTCTGCTGCTGAACTTTGGCCCTAACCAAGCCGCCAGGAGCAACGTGGGGTTCCATGTCTTGTCCAAAGATACTTTGACACAAGTGGGCATGACAGGAACCAAACCTGTGATTCACAGCTTCCCCATCCCAGAGAAAAACCTAGAAAAAGAATTGAGTAATTCATGATTGCTACAAAAAGATGAGCATTAATGCAGTCCATTGCGCTAAACTTCCATGTTCAACAAACGCTAAAGCTGTTTTAAGGAAACAATGTGGCTTTCAAAAGGCTAAGAAACAACAACGGATTCTGAACAAGGATGAATGACAAAACTATTTCTACAGATCTGATAAGAAACCTGTTTTTCAACACATTTATTGTTGTGACCATCTTGTCTGGATCTAATGCCATTGAGCCTTAAAATTGATAGGACTGTAAAAGTAAGTTAGACAAGTTTAACCGTGTGTGGAACTCGCCCAAAGTAGAAGTCAAGCAGACAAAAACAACAACAACGATGAGGGTATATGGGGGGTATATAAAAATACATAAACATCACACTCCAGTAATCAAATTAGTTTGTTAAATAGGCCTTCACACATGAACATTTTGCTGGTTTCCCCATTTAACATTGGAGTAAATGGAGTAAAGTGGTTTCTTGGTGAACTGAAGTCAGTTTTAGGTACTTGACATTTGAGTTTCAGCTTCACAAACACTAAAACAACTACTGACCACTGAGATTTGTATCCCATTTAATGCCAATCCTCATAGTCCAAGTAAAACATGTTGGGCTTGCTGTAAAAATGTCAAAATACATAATTCTGGATCTGGCTCAACTCACAAGAAAGTCAGTGGATTACACACCCCAGTACATCAGTTCTTTGTAATGTTACTTTACATACTTTCAACGTCACACCTTCAAGCTTTCTCAATCAGCTTTTTTTTTCATCAGCTCCTAATTAACAACGATTTGAATAAAAAAAAAAATTCAGAAATGCAATTTTGAGCTTCATTTTCTAAATATGTCATCCATCATGAGAAAAATGAGCGAGTTGGGTGAGAGTGGGTTGCTTGGCCTTCTTCCTTAGGTATCAACTTTTAAAGCTTTATTCCCACTCACTTTCTATAAACCAGCAGTTCTTCTGTTTCAAATTTTACAAACTGGGAGCTCAAATAAAAACAGATGTTCTACAGTATAGTTAGTTTGTGAGAATCGAGATTTCACAATCACACTTTCAGCCCTTCTCTGTGCTCTTTGCAGTGTTCCAGTAAGTCAGAACATTACTGTATGTAGCATTCAAGGTTTGTTATTATTTGACCAACAAATATATTTGCTAAAAAGTACCTTGAAATGCAGATTAGCACCTTCTATGCCACTTTAAGTGGATGTTGATAGATGTTGGGGGCTTGTTTTTTTTTTTTACCATTTCTGTATGAGAATACAAAAATAAAAAAGGAAATCTAGGGCCTTTCAGTCCTCACAATTATTAGCTTTTATACTCAAAGTTAGACTGAGGTCCATCTCTCAAAATGGAAATGTTATGTCACCTTGCTACATGGCATGCCTGCCAACAGATGATCAGGTCCAATGAAAAAGCATGAACAAAAACAAACACAAGTTAAGCTACTTACTGGTTAACAGGAATCAGTGGAATGCTTTTTGGTCAGTTTACTAAAGCAATGTTAATCCTTTATTTTTTTTTATCTTAAAAATCTAGTTTTCAGTAAAGCTCATTAAAGGTTTCTACGCAGACTATTGGCACACATTACTGAAACACATTTGGTTATTTTCTAGAACGACATTACTTCAGTGTTCATAGAAAAAGTTTTTCTGGAGCTGCTTCACTAAAATATGCTGTTGATCATCTTTAAGCTTGTAGTAGTGGCAGATCCACTTAAAAAAAACACACAAAATAAGAAAAAAAATATATTTTTAGGGTAAATTTCTAGTGTAGAATTTCTGAGAAATTTTCATGAATGTATTATTAATTAAATAGTTTTCTGTATCTACTGAGCTAACCTACTTAAAATAAAATAAAGAAGTAAAGAAAAAGGAAATGAGAAGAAGCACATCTCTGTTCAATGTTGAACTAAAGAGGAATTTCTAAATGTGAAAAAAGTCAGAGGAAGAATCCGCTCTGACAGCACTGCCCCCAGTCTAACACCAACACCACACTTCTCCACTGAGCTAGCGGTGATCAGCAAGAAAACTTTCATTTTAGATGCATAATACGTATATCTTCCAGTTGTGTCCCGTCTTCAATAAATTCCACCTTAAACAGGTGTTACTTTAGATGCAGGGCTCCTTTAACACACACACATACCAGTCGGGCACAGTCGTGCAGATGCCGAGTGTTTTTATGTTGTCATGAACTAGTGTAGTGATGGACGGGGCTACTAAGGGCAGATGTATGGTATGTTCATCCATCTTAGAAAAAAATTGATGTTTTTTTTGTTGGGAGAAACTAAGACGTCCAGCTCTAGGTCATTAAATGGGCAGCACCCAAACGCAGCAGCAGGCGGAGCTTCAGGAATCAAGTCGTTTTTTATTCCGGGTAGGAAAAAAAAAACTTGAAAATAACCAATATTTCATAACTAATTTGTTTTTAGTGTTCCACTGGAAATATATGATCATATATATGGATATAATTTACTCTGAAAGGCTTAATAAAATCATGTTATGGCCCCTTTAAGAAGCTTCGAACTCCAGCTTGAATTTGTTCATAAATATTCTACATTTTAGGGGGATTTTCATACATTTATATTTGTGTATGTTAAATTTAGCAAAACAAAGGATTATATTTCAGCAGATTACCGTATTTTCCGGACTATAAGTCGCACCGGAGTATAAGTCGCAGTAGCCAAAAAGTGCATAATGAAGAAGAAAAAAACATATATAAGTCGCTCCGGAGTATAAGTCGCACTTTTAAGAGAATAGTCCAACATTTATGAACAAATTCAACAAGCCCGACGTAACGTTGCATTTGACATCAAATGCGATTCATGCGTCAAATTCGGGTCTGCTGAATCTTTTGATGTGCGTCTCATTTAATGCTCAATGCTTGTCCAAAAATGTGTTCATAAACTAGACACTCCCATTGGAGAAGCTGTCTGAAGTTTTTAGCCTCATCGCTACATGATGGAGGCTTTGGCTGTTTATCTCATTTAAAATACACAGATGATACGGATGATGTTGAGAGGTTAAGTTATTTATTTTAAAGAACTCAACAAAAGCATCTATAATCATTTCTCCACTCTGGGTTAGGGACAGCAGTTTTTTTGTCTTTTTCTTACGGCGATGGTTACCTTCTAGCCTGCAGGAGCTGCATCTAAATGACAGTTTTTAGCTGCTCTTCTGTCTGTTTATAACCCAGTTTGATCTCTTGTTGTCCAGCATTAGCCCAGGAAGAGAAAAATAAAAACAATAATAATAATGTCTTGATGCAAATGAGAAAAACCTCATAACATCCATGAGGAGAATGATTAGATTATTAGGAACGTTTGTTTAGAACGTAACTTCTTCTTCTGCGTTTCTGACAGCAGTAGATACTGATACACAAACCTACGGTGCCCTCTAGTGGTTGTTATTGGGAAACAACCGCCAAAAGGCAACCGGTTTAAGTGGGGAAAATAACAAATATATGAGCCTATTTATGTCTAACAAAATCACATATAAGTCGCTCCTGAGTATAAGTCGCACCCTTGGAAAATCTATGAAAAAAAGTGCGACTTATAGTCTGGAAAATACGGAATTTCAAATGTATTTTCTAATTTGATGCCAGATATGATGGTGTTTGAAGAAAATTTCTACAGTTGTGGGAAAAATATTTCTCAGCCTATTATGTAATTCTTCAAAAAACATTAGTATTTTGGAACAAAAGAAAAAAAAATGTGGTTTTGATATTATGATATACATCGTTATTGGGTGATATGGAAATAAACTATATCAGAATATGAAAAATTCCATGTCGCCCAGCCCTACTTGAGACTTGGCATCCACATATGTGGACACCACATTTTGGGTTATGTTACCACAGCAGTTAATTATACTTAACTGGGGCCCTGTGACTGCTTGAGTAGAGGGTTAGCTGAAATATTAGCTCGGGTCTCAAGAGGTTAATGGAGGTGACTACGCAAATGTAACTAAAGCAAATGTACCTCTGTTGAGTAACTATACAACTTAGAGTACATTGTTTGGCTAATAAACTCAAAATGATCCCCTGTGTGGAACTATGGGTGCTCTGAGGAGCTCTTTTAGTCTGAGACTTGACCGCTTTGCTGTAGGAAGTAGCGCTTTCACACATCTCTCTTCCTGTCAGCTAGTAGACTCTAAAATACCTGAACAAAAATAATTATTGCTATTAAGTGTATTTTTAGCCTAATCCATTATCTATGTGCAGTTTTTAGTAGAGCTATGGTAACAAGGTAATTACCCCAATAAAGTTGAATTCTATTCTAGTTGTGGTCAGAGTGGGGTATCTGTAGTAGAATTAATAGTAATACTAGTCATAGAAATAGTAAAGTATTCCTTTATAAATGTGTACTTTTTGATGAACACCGAAAAACGTGACTAAAACAAAATACTTATTAAAGGCTCTAGGACAAAATTTCCAGCATACAGACATCAGCATATTTTGAGACAGCAGTAAAGTTTTCTGAAATTCCCCTCAAAATACCCCAGAGAAAACATAGTATCACTTGGAAGGAAATGTCGGTTTCATTACCACTGAAAACATATTTGTTCCTCATAGCTCACAATGTTGTTAGCTTTTTTCCTGTTTTTTTTTTTTTCGTTGTTTTTTTCTGAATTACTTTTAAAATGTTGTTGAGTTCTGTCCTTTACAGTTTTTCTGTCAATAATCCAGTCAGAATGTCAGCTGCTGGTGTTTACTTTCTCAGCTTTCAGTCACCTATGTTTGCTTTACTCCTTTATCTTTGTCCTTCAGTCCACAGCCTGTTTTTCCAGTCCGAATTTAGCTCCTGATCTTTTTATTTCCTGTAAATTAAGCTTTTGTTTGGATTTATTCAGATTAAATTTGTTTTCATTCGTGCATTCATCATCCAGTTTGGTCTCACTTCTACCTCTGTAGAAACACTTTGTAACAAAAATTTCACCACCATTCCATAAAAATGGGGCACAAAATAATTTCTACACATGTGTTACAAATGTTATTTGACTAAAACCATAAAGCTATTTTATTAATTCTTTAGAATTTTGTCAACTTTATAAAAAAGTGTTTTTAATATGGGTACATTTCTATTTTAAAGGTGTCTTTTTCCACCCTCCCAACACTTTCTTCTCACACGCAAGTGTTAACACCCACTGCCATTAACATTTATAGCAATGCTGCGTGCATATGGATTACTTAGCAACAATAACACACCTTTAGTCATTTTAGCTTCAGCAAGTCATGATCAAGATTCATTTAAACTTAATTAAAGACTTACTCCAATGAAAATAGTCTTTTTTACATGTTCTTGTAGCATTTTTCTCATTAAAAAATGACCTATATAGGAGAATTTATGATTAAATAAGCATTTCTGACTATTTTTTTGATTCAAATCGGGAGGAAATGAAAACCAGATGCTTGGAAATGCTCAGACTAATGACCCAGCAACTGAAATAGGAAAGTCTCCTCTCACCCTGCGTACACCCTGACCCTGACATGATGAGAGTTTAACACCCTCGCTCTTGTAATTTTGGCTCAAAACTGTAAAGCTGAATTGATCCAATATTGCTCGCCATTGTTGTTGAGCCGCTAATGTTAGCTTGAGGCTATAAGCTCTCAGCGACTGGAGGCTCATCTCGTTCTGTACCAACAGTCCCGCCCACAAACCAGAATTATTGTTTCTAATGAGTTACTGGCGCTGTACAGATAACAACAAAGGCTTGGTGTGTGGGTTCCAAACCATTAAGACATTAAAAAACTAGAATCTTAAAATCAATCCTGAAGCTTACAGACAGCCAGTGCAGAGACTTCAAGACAAACGTGATGTGTGCTCTTCTTCTAAGTTGGAGTTTGATTGACATCATAAAATAGAGACACTGTTGTTGATCAACAGACAGGAAGGAACTGGTTTATAGTGAAGAAATTCTTTCATTGCAACACAATTTTTTGGCCTAAATCCCCTTTTGCAGCTCCCAGAGGGAATTGGCATTGAAATTATGTGTTAATTTTAATAAAAAAAAGCTCCCATTCCTACTTTTAATTTCACTTTTTATAGGAGTCACAGAAAGCCAGTTAACAGTTTAGAGACCTATTATCGAGGTCTCCCAACAGCCGGAATGCTGCTTTCATTGCAGGGTGAGGAACAGTAATCTGTACCTGGGGGGTTGTTCCTTCGATTGGCATATGGGTCTTCCGGCTCAGCAAAAACACTGGATGCCATCTTGTTTTTCCGGACGGGTGGCTTCTCTTCATCTGCGCCGAGTGTAATGTTGGAGCCGCCACCAGGCGGGCGCAGAACCCTGAGAAAAGAGAAATGGAATATAAAATCTGTTTTTCCACGATATAGGTAAGTCACTGTTGCAGGTAAAATGATGAAACTAAAACATATTAGGAAATTAAGGTGAAACACCCTGGTACAGTTAACAGAATCAAACACGCCTAAGAGAACTGTCTCACAATCACAACACGTACAATTTCTTCAGAACTCCCATTCATGCTTTAATATACAATATTTTAACATCAATACATCATTTTTTTATTAGGACGTTTGGTTTTTCCTTTTTTTCTTTTTTTTTAGAATATTTGCTTTCAAAATCAACAGCTAAATACTTTTGAAAATACCTCCTGCTTAGTTTGACTAAAGTACTTTAATGAGGTAAAGATAAAACAGCATGTAAACACAAGAAATGATAAGTTAGTCCTCATCCAACATTCATAGTTACAAATTTCTCTTCTCTACGTTTCTTTCTCGCCGTGCTCTAAATAGATCACGAGGTAAACCATTCAACAAATGGACAACAAAAGATTTTCTGTAGCAATTCTGCTAACAAAGCCAGAGATTAAATGGGCAAAAAATAAATATATTTATGAGACAGACGTCTGATTAATTCTGGGTTTGGCTGTAAGAGTCTTTTGCAAGGGCTTTGGACAGAGGTATGACTTTTACGTCACTAATAAAACCACTTACTGACAGATGTATGAAGGAAGTGTCCCTATTAATGAAAGGAAATACAAGAAAGACCAGTTTAAACTTGTAAAATAAATAAACATCTTTAAAAGTGTGTTTTTCTGTTGGCATCCAGCAAGAAACTGCAACAGTTTCACGTAGCAAAAAAATGTGATCTGAGCTGCATTCTGATGCAAGATTTATAAGTACGTAAGTTTGTTAATACAGTATTACAGTGGTTTGGAGTGTATTATGAGCACGCCTGCGTATTTGCAATAACTGGTTAGTCTTTCAGCATTCTGGATGAATTTGAACCCCTCAGCTTTGCAGAGTTATTGTAATTCAGCCACATTAGAGGGTTTTAGAGCATGAACTGCCACAACTAACCTCTCAATCAGTCGGGTAAGAGCTTTAAGTAGGTCACTCTACAGTCCTCATTTTGTGTCTAAGCAAGACAAATTTGCTGATGTGTCTGTTGTGCATGACTTCAAGTTGAATCAAAGCAAGTGGACTTCAATTCTTCTGCATCCACATTCATGAAACCACAGAGGGCGCGTTCTCGAACACACGCTTTGTTTCCCCTCTCGGGTTAATGCTCAAACTGGGCCACAGACAGAAGTAACGTTTGAAACATCCGTCAGGAGTGAAGTACACCACATCGGGAGAGATTGAATGATCTGGTGAACCCAGACACGGAGACGTACTTGCAGGTGCCTCTTTAGAGCTCTCCAAAACATAGAAACCCAAGCTACTCACTCAACATCATCCATGTTTTCCATGATGTGGCAACGAATGAAGATTGTTGGCGGTTGATCCGCAAAAAGTAAATTTGAAGCGCGTCAAAAGCGAGGTGATAGACACAAATTTGATGTGCAAATAGCGTCCGGTGTGAATGCAGCAAAAGAGTAAAGAATGCTTAAAAATAGTTTTAGGAATACCAAATAAGTCTGGAGTATACCCTAAAATACAATTTTCCCCATGTGCTACTCCCCCTTAAATCTTTAATAGCACAGTCCAAATTATTTTTATTACCAGCATTAATTGTTTGTTGGTGTCTTTTGCAAATTTGGGAACATTTGTTTTAATAAAGAAAACGTTTCAGTGAGTAATGCTTTCGGCTTATCTCTTCAGGGGTCGTGACAGCAAAGTAGCTATCCCTGCTTCAAACAGGTGATTTAGCAGAGACTTTTACGTTGTATTCCCTTCCAAACACAACCCTGTATTTCTATACAGGCTGGGGACCGACACAAGTAGAATTGGAGTCAGGCCCTCTTGTGGCTACATAGTTAGGCACCTTATGACACACTCGATGAGGCATTGCGTGTTCCACAACATCTGCGCAACCTTACCATGACTGTTTTTCTTTAATCATGGCAGAGGAAGAATATAACAGATGATGTGCTGGAAATGACAGTTTTTCAAAAGAATAGTGGAGCAAAGGGATCTCCTCTCTTCTGTTTTTCTTATTTTTACAACATAGTTAGGCCAGATTGAACGTCTCAATCTACCTCAAGCAACTCCGTTATCCATTTGTTTAGAATACGACGATTTATATATATATATACACACACACACACACACACATTACATATGTTTGTCTTCTTGGTCATCAGTATCAGCAAGCTAAACAACTAGCTTTTACTGAGAGAAAGCTAATATTACAGATTTGCAACTCTATCACCTGCAAAAATTGTTAACAGAGTTGCACCAAGTTTGTAATCAAATATATATTGCAATTTTTAAAAATGCACAATTGATCTATAATCTGAGATAATCAAGCTTTTGACAGATTGTTACAATTGTTTTATGAACGTGTAGCAGAAAATCATATAATTAAAGGTTTACTTTTCATGAATTTTGAAGCCCAAATGTCCTCCAATTCTGGAATGACCCATAATATAGAACCTGCACTCATGCTAGGTGGGGAGCAGCCCTCGCATGGATGAGACTCAATCATCTTCTGATTCTGCGCAGACCCCACCCAGTTCAACAAACCGACCTTGTGTTTTACACGTGGAATTAAAGGAAAACTGAGACAAAAGAAGACATTTGTAAGGCCCACGACGCTATACAGCCTCGTTTTCCCCTTAAACGTCCACGCCTAATAACAAAGGACACACACGAAGAAGCATGGAGATTGCTAGCATGCGATCAAAAAAGAAATGTTCCATTAAATGCATGAAACTAGGAGGCATGGTCTGTGGCTTTATCCTCAAACCACATCCTGTTTACTCCCAAGTTGTTGGGGATAAAGCTAGCACTTAGAAAAAAATAACTCCACCTGTATGTTTCTGAAGCAATATGGTTTAAATAAGATGCTAAACTTGGCTACATCATGATTAGCTAACGGGTTCATTTCGGTCTAAGGACATCTTTTACCTGGAACTGTTTTTAGCGCCGGGCTCCATCCCTTGAAATGTCGTAGTGGTCGTCATTTCTTTCTCTTTTAATACTAAGGATTATTTATATACTATAAAACAGACGTAACTAACAGTTGTGGTGGGGGGGGATTTAAGATGCCATTATTGTCTGTGCTGCTAGCTAACAAACGTCAGTTCTTTGCATCCACCTGCCTCAAAAACGCACAAGAGGAAACCGGATTGATGGTGACTTCCGGTTTTGTTTTCAAAATAAGGTGCGCCAACGCGTCAAATGCTTGTGATTTTGACAGAAAAAAATTAACGCATAAAGTGATTTAAATGTTATTCAACTCAAAATAAAAATGTCTTCATCTTAACTGCATCATAAAATGTGTGAAATGGATTATTTTTGCTTTTAACTTCCGGTTTTTCCCATCCTTTTTTCATGCAAGTCTTTTTTTGCCTTTCGGCTGCTCCCCTTTAGGGGTCGCCAAAGTGAAAATAAAAGAAAAGAATAATTAAATTGAATCAGAAAATATATAAAGAGTAAAGATGAGCTTAAAAAATAAAACAAAATTTGTTGTTAAAAAAGTAAGAAAAA
This sequence comes from Oryzias melastigma, assembly GCF_002922805.2. Taxonomy (NCBI): domain Eukaryota; kingdom Metazoa; phylum Chordata; class Actinopteri; order Beloniformes; family Adrianichthyidae; genus Oryzias; species Oryzias melastigma. Next base: position 23,827,746 of record NC_050512.1, read on the forward strand.
TAAACAGTCATGTATTTCTTCCCTGTATCCACGAACCTCCTCTGTGGTGTTGCTCTAGAATAGCACCTGCTTTCTGGAAATGTGATCCAGCCTCAACCTATTTTTTTCTTCTTCATTTTTTTCTTAAATCAATGAAGTCACTGTCCCTACTATCATCCCCAAGCAATCTCAATCTGGCTCTCCTTTATTTATCATCTCCAAACATCTAACATGAGCGGTTCCTTTGATGTTTTCATTTTGATCCTCCTCACTTTTCGCTCCGTCTCCTGTTTTTTTTTTTTTTTTTTAGAGCCACTGAGCTGCTCTCACAACAATGTTCTACACTTTTCCTTTTTGCTGCCACTCTTTTGTTACGCATCTAAAGTCTTCTCCCAGTTTTATTCTCTTTACTTCTTTCCCAGACACTCAATTTCTCTGCTGACTCCAAATAATTAAAGTCCTCCACCTTCTTCAGGCCCCCTCCCATTCCACTTGAGTCCATCTCATTCACATTCAGATATTGTCTTGCTGCATCTGACCTTCATTCCTTCTCTTTCTTTACCTCTCTAGATGTTCATGCATCTGCTTCCTGCTCTCACGTTAGATCATAATGTCATCTGCAAACATCATGATCCATGAATACTCCTGTCTGACCTCATCAGTCAGTCTGTCCATCAGCACAGCAAACAAGAAGGAGCTCGATCCTTTAACGCAGTTTGCCTCTGCAGACAGTTCATCTCTCTGTGCCATGTCATAGACTTTCTTGTAGAGTTGTCCATCTTTCCCTCTCACATGATTGATGCAGATCTCAAAAATAGTCAAAAAATCAATACATAAAAGATTCAACCAACTTTGCGGCGATACTATACAGTACAATTATTTTAGCTACATGTGTGCTACATTGTGCCTCTTCTCGTATTGAGGAATTCAAGTTTTTTTTTTTCTTAATACTTAATGCAATTTTTTTCATAAGCTACTATCTGCACCTTAAAAGAATTGCCCCTCACGGATAAATAAAGTTGTTTATATTGAATACATGGATCAGATATTTATTGATAATTTGGTATTAAAACTATAAATGAAAATGCATTTAACAGAGTGACATTTTTTGTTTTTTAAAAAGTGTGTCATATTTATTTATTTAGGTTTTGTTTGTGCTGTTTAAAAAAAGTGTTAGTGCGCACAACAGTCAGTGTCGTTCCCCTTCAGTCAGTGGTTGACAAACTTGTGATTGGACGTCTGTTTGCATCACATGTACTTAAAATGACAAAGACAGCTAGAGACACGACAGGAAGAGAAACCGACAGTTTGTCTGTAGTTTTCAAAACGGCACATCCTCCTTGTTCTGACGATTCAGGGTCAGCATTTCTTCCATGTTTGGAGTTTGCATGTTCTCCCCGTGGATGAATGGGTCGTCTCCAGCTTCCTCCCACAGTTCAAAAACATGCTTCGTAAGTTGATTGGTGACCCGAAATTGTCCCCAAGTGCGAGTGTTTAGGGGTGTGCGATTGAGCTCTGTGATGGACTCATTGACTGTATTAATATACATCTATGGATGGACTGACAACATGTCTAGGTTTGACCCTGCCTTTGCCCAACAGTAGCCAGATAGGGGATAAAATGGGTTTAGAAAATTGATTCCTTTTCCATTCCTCAGACATCCTTTCCCTCTCAAGATCTTGAACTCTACTGCCACCTCTCTGAAAGCATATCTCCACATTTTTTTAAGGGCAAACTGCCTTCCCACTTTGAATCCTTAGTTCTTCCCATTTCCTGATCTACAACAGCTACCTCAACTCTGTGGTCACCAATTCATTAGTTCTTTCATTTCTGCAATTGACCACACTAAACCTGCAGCAAATCCATCCCCTTTGTCTCTTTGCCTTGCAAATCTGTGCAAATCCGTCCCTTCCTCCTTTGTTCATCCCATCATGTCCTCACATGCCCTTTGTCATTTCCACCTCTCTTCACTCCCATCTACTATAAATTAAATGTCAAAATATTTTTTTTTCCATTAATAAAATGAGTAGATTAGAAAAAAATCTGTTTGCATTTCACATGCAGGTAAATACAATTTATACAAACTTCATTTCCTAAAAGCGATTAATAATCTATGAATAAACAGCGAAAAAAGCAGATGGCATGAAATAGATTTAATATACATTTTGCTTCAGACTAGAATAAATGAAGACAGTCACTGCCATCAGAGAGCACCTCTTAAAAAAGGTTCAGTATTAAAAAGGAAAATAAATAGTTTGTCAGGTTACTCATCACTGGACGGAAAGCTTCTCTTGCTGTTAAAGTTTTAACAGTTTTATTACAATAATGAAACGGAATCTAAGCAACTTAAAGAGAGTAAATATCCAGCAGAAAATCCCAAAACGCAATTTAAAAAAAAAGAAAACAAAACTTATTTATTTCCAACAATACATTCTCATAACAACAACAGACAGTGAATTTAAAACAAGGGAGTACTTAATGACAAAATGAGTCAAATCTCCAGTGACATAAGTATAAAAACAAAAACCGTGGAATTCTTCCCAGCTCTTGTGAGTTGGTCAAAAAAAAAAAAAAAAAACTTATGTCAAGCTTTTAATATTATCAGCACATTAGACTCACTGCAGCCTACGAGTTGTCTACACTGCACAATTCAGACATATCAGTCATTGTGATAAAAGTCTAGTCATGAATTTTTTTCTTGCTGCCTGTCAGCATTTTGTACAAACACTCCACTGGATGGTATCAACACTGGTGATGAACATCTGAAGACTTAGTATAACAAAGATGGTCAGGGACAAAAAGGGAGGTGGGATGTTGAGAGGAAACAGTCTAAAGGGGAAAACCTCCAGTCTGCTGTTGGAACACATCAATCGTATCTTCATCCTCCATTTCTAGCTGTAAGACAAAGTAGAAACAGAAAGGTTAATGGAAGAACACAGCACCAAACCACGACTGTAAAAACTAAAACTTTTAACAAGTTTATGTAAATTAGTATTCTCTTTTTGTTGTATGGTAATATTTGTGTGGTTCACTTGAGTTTTTCTATACATTTAAAATGCGTTTGTAGGAAGTTTCCTTATCTCATTGTTTAATCCATCATATGATGAACACAAGGGGGAGTCGTAGCCAAGCAGAAAATGAGAAGTTTAATGGCAAACTTTCAAAATAAGTTATTGTTGTTGTGCGATCTATGCAAACTACAGCCTTTTGTTTCACATTTGGATATATTTGTTCAGGTCTAGAGTGGGAACTTTCAATTAAAAAGGGGGATTTGTTTTATGAATCACAAATCTAATGCTTCAAGCATAGGATGAATGCCTTGTGGATTAAAGATGGTGTCATGTTTGTTCTTGTTTTGTCATTGGTGTCAGTAAGTGATCTTTACATCTGGGACGAGTGCCGACAGAAAAATGCCTTGTGGGGAATTCTACTTCCCAAAAACAACTCTTGATATTAAACTCTCTAAACAGGTGGTAAATGTACAAAATAGGTAAAATTTTACTTGTTTGACACCAACTGCTCACACAAACATCAACATTTAGATGTAGATACTAACATGATGTTTAAAGGAAGCCTGGAGGTTCACCTTTTGTGAAGGAAACTAAGACCAAACGAAAGCTGAACGATAAATATCGAGGGAAGTCTTCCAATATTTGTTGTGTCAATTTACCCTTTTATTTGGTAAAATCAAGAGGGTGTAGTTTTACCTGGGAAGGTGTGTCTGTTTCATTGATGGGCTGTCCATCAAATCGAAATCGTATTTGTCTCATAGACAGTCCCTGAAAGACAAAGCAACAGCATTGAATGTGAAACACGTCAGCAAGAAAACAGACCACACCTTTAGACACACCAATGATGTTATTAGAGTTTACAACATTTAAAAATATGACGTCAAAGTGCATACTGCTCAAATCCAGTACGGTAATAATAGATATCAACAGCATTGTTCAAACCCTCAGTTTTATGCTTATAGATTAAATATAATGCAAAAAATGGACTCTTCTGAAGAATTTGATATCATTGTTTAAAAACTAAGAATCCCCCCAAGTCTCAAGTCTTATCCATCACATTTGATTTACCCCCATGTCAGAATTATGAAACATACACTTCATGATGTGAGCTATTTTTGACTGTCAGTTAAACCTTACCTGCCGCTCACAATAGGCTTTCATCAGTTTGCTGAGAGGAGTGTGCCTTTTAATCTTGAACTGCACCACTGAGCCATCCTGCCCCGCCACCTTCAGGTTGATGTGCTCGTTGTTCTCAGTCTTCACTCCTTCCTACGAAAAAAACAATCCAAATCAACCGTTCGTCAATTAACCAGGCTGCAAATTAAAGTGCTTGCACAACAAGTCTTTAATGGTCATATTTAGATCAAATACATTTGGTTATTAAGCATAGATTTTGGTAGATCCTTCCTAAGCGCGAGGCTGGTTCCCGCGAACAGAATGGAGGGAAACGTTAGCTTTAGGATTTGGGCCTACTTCACAAAATGAAGAATTTGGTGATTTGGTACGTTTAGACGTTATATATCTCAGTACTTACACCAACAAATAAGAGCAAGACTAGCTACTAAAAAAATACTCCACATGTTTCATTTGTTGTGTGTTTAGTTTTAGACATTTGTTAAAACAAATTGTGCCGGCCGGTTCCATCGTTAGCACGCATCAGTCCTTCCAGCTGACTCACATCTCTTTAGACGTTTCGAACATTTAAAGGCCGAGTAATAATAATAAAAAATCTATTCGCATCACTTACGAGATGTTAGCAACAACTTAAACATCTAAAGAAGTAGATTACAAGCTTCTTGGAATGTGGAAACCATTAAAATGTTGAGGTAGCCGCAGACTCGAACACGTTAGCCAAGTTAGCTTATTATGCTAATTTAGCTAGCTAGTATGCTAGCTTGCACGGTAAAAGCAAACCAACGCTAATTAAAAAAAAAAGGTAATTAAACAAATTTGGACCAATGCATGTTTTAAATTAATCATACAAAACAAAAAACAGAATAATCGTTTTTTAAAGAGAAACTAGTTCCTCACCTTGGGCTTTTCGTCTGCCATCGCTGCTGCTGCTGCTGCTGGGGCTAGTGTGGTCTGTTTGCGCCTGATCAACTGCGCTTGCGCACTGTGGAGAACCTCTTTGCGACGGCTGCAGTTTATGCAAACCAGGCTGCCGCATCTACAACTCTCATTGTGGACGAATTGCACTTCTCTCCCTGCATGGATCATTCTAATCAACTCATAAAAGGAGAGATTTATTTTTATGAAAGACCTATCAAATTGAGAAAAATATATCAGAAGAAATGGCTGAAAAACATCTTTAAAATAGTTTTCTTTGTGCATGCACATTCCCTTTACATAACAAATCAAATACATAATTAATATAACAAGAAAACGCTTAGTTAAAAAAACAGCGAGGACATCTGATTTAGAAATAAATTCATCTTTATTTTTAAATTCAAAAATATACTGACAAACCTATAATCTCATGCAAATAATAAATAATTTCACAAAAAATATTAAAACACTCCCCAAATACAGTCAGGATTCTAATAATTAAAAAAAACTGTCAAGTTTTGCCAGCAACGTGTTGTTTAGTAACAAATGTAACTTTGCTTCATGTCGGAACACCCGGTAACATCTTCATGAAAACCCACACGACTCATTCAACTCATAATAAAACGCTGAAGATATAAACGACACACAGATGAAAACGGTAATGATTATGTAGCATTTAGATCAAGAGCCTCTGGAGTCACAGTGTTGTCAGCTCTTTCCTGCTTTGGTTGTTGGTTAAAAAAAGCAGTAAATAATAACTTTTTGCAGCCTTTCAAACAAAAAAAACGTTTTTTTGGCAGATTTTTAAACATTCTTCCCAATTCCAAATGGTATTTCTCCATCTTCCTTTTGACCCAGAATACATTGCTGATGATATATCTGAATCAGGGATTTTTATCCTGAAAACTGTTCCTCATTTTATACTTAAGCGAAAAATCTAGTTACCCTATGAAACGGATTCCCCGTTATACAATACAAGACAGGATCCTCTGTAAGACAAGTTTATAAGTTAAAACAGCATTTAACACTCATAAAAATCAAAAATAATATATTCAAGCCATCGTGGAAACAATAAAAACCTAATTTTTAAGTAACAGTGTGATGTATATTGTATAAGAGAAGTCAGTGAATGTATGAGCATCTTCCTCAGGCAGCAGAGCTTTAATAATAATAATAAAAAAATGCTAATATCTGTTTGGAATTAAGTATTGATATAAAAGCTCCCTACTTTTGAGTTTCTGCCTTACTGGTGATAGCAGATAAAACAAAAATGGGAAGAAACTATATTAGTACAAGTTCAGCAATACTAGATCTTATAAATATCTATGTTCAGCAAGTTTAAATAATAACCTTCTGTCTGTCTCACTTGTTAAAGCTGAATGTGCATTGTGTTCCTTCATCTCAAGCTCTATAAAGTTCACCAAAGTTCTGACCTTTCCTGAGCAGCGACAAACGACACTGCGACAAGAGTCTGAAAGAGGCGGCGAGCTGCACTATAGAGCACCCCATCTATCAGCGGGTGGAAACTCATTCACCTCCCCCACTTCAGTGAGCGTCTGCTCTCCCAGCGTGAAAGTCAGTTTGTATCTCATCCGGGTCTTTTCCTGCCACACAGAAAAGTTCAAACTCATTCACTGTGGAAGCTTTCATTCAAAAAATGTGTTTATTGCAAACAAGATAGAAAGAGTACAAACATGGAAAAGGAGGAAAACAGCTCAGGGCTGAGCAGTACCTTCAGAGGATTGGCGAGCAGAATGACCTGAGTGACGGCAGGGGGAGGCAGAATTGGACTGAAAGGAGCCAGCTCAGTTCCAGAAGGCGACTGCAGCTTTACTTTCATCATCTAAAAAGATTTGGACAGCAAACAAACAGGAATATAAAACTGAGAGAGCGGCCCATTTCAAATGTCATTTGAAAGGAAGCCTCCACTGCAAGAATTCAATATTCGCCGTACTTTCAGTGGACTTTAAAAAAAATCCTTTATTTATTTATATTTATTTCACCTTGGGCACCGCCGCCTGAAGAAGAATGTTTCTGACAGGTTGTGGAGACGTGTTCAGCATGGAGGCCACCATGACCAGCACGTCCGGCCGGCCCGGGGGACAGTTGGTGGCAAAGTGCAGCAAAACACAAACCCCGTTTTTGTCAAACACGGTCACTGGGGAGACTTGACCTACAACACAACAAAAACATCCAAATAAACATGGATACATTTGATACAAAAAGACCCAATCTAATGAAAATGGTGTTTTTAACATGTTTTTTTGAAATATTTTTCTCATAATGGAGAACATATAAAGAGCATTTAAGACCCAATCCAATGAAAATGGTCTTTTTGTGTTTTTAACATGTTCTTGTAGCATTTTTCTCACAGTAGAGGACCTATATAAAATAATTTACAATTATAACAGCGTTTCTAAGTATTCCTTAATTCAAATCATGCTGGATCAGAAAACCGGAGGCTTGAAAATGCTCACACTAGCAACACAACCACTGAAATGGGCGTGGCAAAGTCTCCCCTCCCCCTGTGCGATACATGATAAGCGTTCAACACTCGTGCTCTAGCGATTTGCGACTCTGGCTCAAAACTGTGACTGCGTTAACTCAATTTTTCTCATCGCTATGTTTGCGCAGTTAATGTTTGCTTGAGGCTAGAAGCTGCGTGTTAGCTACCCAACAGAGCTCTCAGTGACGGGAAGGGGGAGGATTGCACTGTTCCAATGGTCCCGCCCACAACCCAGAATTGTATTTCTAATGAGATACTGCAGCTGTGCACAAATGGGTCTTAAAAGAAACAACAAAATTTTGGCTAAAACGTCATAATCATAATTAAAAGATCACTGGAAACGTTTTCACGATAGAATAAAATATGTTACATTAAAAAAATGTTTTTCGATTGAAATCTGGCTGCTGTTTTTTGCTCAAAGAAAAAGCTTTAAAGAAAGATCAATACACTAATTTGAATAATCCCTATTATGATTTTTTCTTAAAGATCAACTGTATTTCCATAAATTATTCTTTTTTAACCAAGGCCAATAGATTCAAACACCATTCTTCCATCAGTTAGCAGTCTGTTATCTCTGGCCACACCAGTCAGCGTGTCCTCTCTGAAGACACTTTATCCTACACCCCCCCCACAGTGTGGAAATTGAACCCACTTTGTGAGCCGCTCGGAATAAAAGCTTCCTCTAAACTCCATGTCAGCTCCAGCTCAGTCCTGTGCTGTCGGCTGGGCTCAGTGGGGAAGGTGGGAGACGGAGGATTGCAGGCGAGGCTGACATCTATTTGAAACAGTCTCACCCCCTGCAGCACCCTGACATTACTGCAGAGCAGCCTGACTGACTGAATCCTCTGTCTGAGGTGTCAGGCTGCACCATGACGACATATCAGGCTTTTTTTTTTTAACACATTTCTTGTATTTATAGCTTTATATTTTATACGTTTTCAAAACTTCCATATTATCTTTTAAAAATCTTTATTAACACATTTCTTGTAAACTTTCGTTTTTCTGATGTGTCATTTCTCCTGTTGTTTGTGAACTTCCCATAATGCTGTTGTAAAATTTTCCTTTTCTCCTTTCATATCTTATCAATTCTGACTTAACAGAAAAATGATAAGCACAGTCACCACTAAGTGGCAGTAAAGTGTAATGCTTAACTTTCAAGAAACCAAAAGAGAAAATGTATTTCTACTCATAAAAAAATTAGGATTTCTTTTCATTTGTAAGATTTTGATCATATTTTTAATCACATTTAACACAAAAAGTATTAGGCTCGCTCTGGAATGAGGAAATCTCTTCTTTGATCCTCACTTATTTTACAATTAATTCATTTATCCTCATCCAACTCCACTCAGCCAAAATCAGTTAACAAGGAGCCCACTAATGAAGTGTCATGCTAGATTAGCCTCGTCTAGAACTCTGTTGGTTTTGGTTGCATCAGTGGAGCTTCTGGAATGACGTTTAGAGAAAGACAATAATCTGAAATATACTCTAATTTATAGATACTTTATGAAAAAAAAACTCATTTGAGGTTTTTGGGATATTTAAAGGTTTGGATTTATGTGGCGGCCACAAATTGAATCTGCATTTTTTAGCACTCCTCTCTAAAAAATACAAGAGCCATAAAGGAAAAGTGTCAGACACTACAAAAACTGAAGAAAATGCTGCAAGCTTTCCAAGCTTTTTATGCGAGTATTTATGCCTTCGTGCAAATATTCAGTCGTTATAAATGAAGTTTGCAGTCTAAGCTGTTCTTTTGGGGGTTTCTAAACAGCAAGGAGGAACTAATTGCCCTTCAAAGAAAAAAGAAAGCATCAGAGGTTAATTATGAGACTCACTCGGCTTGATGGCCTCCAGAGGAATGAACAAACTGGCCAGGGACGCCTCTTCTCCCGCGGCTGCAGAAACGGCGTTCACGGGGAGAACCGGAGACAGGGAGCGTAACGGAGGGCTGTCATCTGCTGCAATCTCTGTGCTCAAAGGAGCGGAGCATCTTTGCACTGCTGCTGTGATGGACAAGGCTGATGAAAGCATGGGGCCACCTTGACTGGAGGAGAAATGAGATCATCAACCACACACACAGAATCCTGATTCCCAATTTCAACCTGTCCTGAAATCAATTTAATTTAAAACAAAAAAATCAGAAAAAAAGGGAATAAGGATAACTAAATTAAACTGTAGTTCAGGAACTAATATCCTAATAGAATCGTTTTCAAGTTTCATAATATTTAAAAACATTTTGATCATGATAGGGCACAAAGCTCAAGTTCAGTAAATAAAAAGTTAATAGAAGACAGCAAATCCGTCTCTAGACGCCGTCGACATTTAATCTGATCTGTGTGAGAAGGCTGCTGAGCATCTCAATGAGCAGAACTGTCATTTAAACACCAGAATCCACAGTCACTGTGGAATCCAGGCAGAATAGTGACTGTAAGGCAGAGGGGTTTCATCTCTCAGCAGAAGCTTCGCTCACTTTTCAGAGGGAGCCAGATCCAGCATGGGGAGGTCTTGTAAAGTGGAGTAGAGAGGAGGAGCTGTCAGGTGGAGACCTCCAGATAAAGCAGAGAGCTGTGATGGGGCGGCCGGAGGGGCAGCGGCTGCTTCTGCGGCGCTCGGAGCCGAACATAGAGGTTCTTGGAGTGCTAAGGCTGTTAAATCAGATGATGGGAAAGCCGGAGGGGTGGGAAAAATGAGGCTGGGAATGCTTGTGGAAGAGGCAGCTGTGGCTTTGGTGACACTACATCCAGAAGTGGATGTAGAGATGTCAGCTGGGAAGAGCGATAGTGTTGCAGCTGGAGACAAACCCATGTCAAAAAGACCCAAATCTGGACCCAGAGTCTGTAACATACAAAAGAGAGACGATTATTTTCCTGTACGACAGATTTTAAGATGTGCATCAATGATCAGTTTTCATGTCAGCACCTGTGAAGAAGGCAAATGTCTGCTCTGGTTTCTGTGAGCCGAGTCTCTCAGTACAAGGTCCGGTTCACTGGGTTCTGCAAGCAAACACAAATCTGTCAGAAATAAAAAAATATATATATATTTCAAAAGACTTCAACCACGATACCTAAAGAAAGCAGCTCTTCATCCAGCCATGATGGAGGTGCACTGAGGCTACAGGAATTAGCAGTTATCGATCCACTGAGGAGGTCGGCCAGAAAAGTTGAAGATGAAGACTCCAGCTTAGAGGGAGAGGGTTTGTCTGTGTCAAAGTCCCCCAGATCGATCAGAACCTCGGACTGATTGGTGCTTCCACTCTCTGAAAGATAATCAGAGGGAAGAACATCAGCACTGGAAAATCAGACTCTTTAAAGTCTCACTCTGATGAAAATCATGATTTTAACATGTTTTTCTAATGATGGAGGATATATATATTAAGAATATTAACTTCAACATTGCTTTTCTGAGTATTTATTTAATTAAATTTGTGTGAATCCAATAAAAAAAACAGAAAAAAGTGCTTCCTGCTCCACTTCAATCTGATATACCATTTATTAGGTAAAACAATAAAAACCTGTTTTGTTTTCAAGGACATAGTTTCTGCAGAGCGGCAGTAGTAATTTACCACTGACTTGTGGGCAGGACAATTGGCGTGTAGTAAGCCTTCCCCTACTTCCCAACATCCTTCTGTTTTCATGCTAGCTTACAGCCCCTCACAACCCCAACCTTAAATTGTGAAGCAATACTGGAGCTATCCAGCGGTACAATTTTGAGCCAGAAGTTAGCTCCAATAAGGAAAGTGAAAATGTTATTGGATCCATTTGTCTGCAAGTGGATACATCAGAATGGAAAGGTGTAGTGAGCTTGTGGCTTGAACTTAAGTAGCTAAATATGCTTTTCCTCAAACAGCCTTTTTTCATTTGCTCGTTTCACAACAATTTGACAAAAGAAATGCTCAGAAATGCATTTTAAACTTTAATTCTCTTAATACATGTCCTCCCAACACATTCTCATTTGCAAGTCGTGATGTTTTGACGAATGTTTTAGGACCGTCCGCGTCAAAAATGGACATTTTGAGTGTCCCTGACTCATCATTTTTGGATCTACTGGATGTTGCAATTAAATCAAGGTTCCCAACCTCTGAGTCGGAAACCAGTTCTGGGATGTGGACCCCACTAGTATCGTAAACCTAATCATAACTCAGTACTGAAAAGCGGATCAGTACCGGTTGCAGATGCAGACCAGGCTAGGGTTAGCGTACCGCTACTGACTGCGTCCCGTAGTTTGGTCTGCGACTGAAAACTACCGGACCACTAATTTAACTGGAACAGCCAGTAGCCAGCCCATCAAAAAATAACGAGCTGGGGACACCCAAAACTGCAAAAAGTGGTGGAGCTAGGGAACAAGACTGTCATGACTACTGGAGCTGCATGACGTGAAATGACCACCGACGAAATTCAAATGTAATACCCCATTTCAACATGTAGGGGGCAGCACATAGGTAATTTTAGATTATATTTTCAAGAATTAAACAATTTTATTTTAATTTGTAAAAAAATTGGCAATGACCAACAAACAGCACTTTAAAGCCCCATTTATAGAGGTCAACAGCCCAAAAAAGTTGATTTAGGGTTTGAACGTGACAACCTGGGAATAAGAATGTGTTGGTCCTCCATCATTAGAAACATGCTAAAACACACAAAACCCAAGTTTTAATGGGAGTTGGTCTAATAAAACATATTTATAAAACCCTATTCATGTTGCTGGGTCTGTGTTGCTGAAAAAAGTTCTATAACATCTGGTTTCTAAGATAGGAGCGGACATATTTCTGTTTACCTGTGCAGTATTCACATGTGCTTACTGACTATAAATATCACCCGGACGGACACACAATTTTTACATTTTTGGTCCTTGGAGCTGAAGGAGTAAACAGCTCTCAAAATAAATTCTGAATAAAAAGGAAACGCGCACACACAGGACAGAGAGGATTACTAGTTTGCATGCTGTGCTTGCAGCTCTCACTCCGTTGTGCCACGCAGGGCTTCCTTGGCAGCTCCAATTACTTTTTTCTCAAAAGAAAGTTGGTTTCAGGGCAGCATACGAATCAGCAAAATGCCATCACTTTGTCTGAATTCTGTAGGATTGTGACCTGTGAGCGGAAATGTATTAAGTGAAGTTTTAAAGATGCCGGAGAAGCCTTTTCTTCTGGCTCATGGGGCGGGAAGTGTAAACTGGCAATATCAAAGCGACGATCAAAGAACAAAGTGGGCGCATTTTCTCCCACTGCTGCTGCAACGTCACACCCAGGCTCTCCTTTTTTATTTTATTTTTTCCCTCTTGTAATTGATTTCTCCCGAACAAAGCGGGCTCGCTCCAACACTCGCTATGGGATTTATAACAAAGTTGTTGTAAACTAAAAGTTTTTCTTTGCAAGCTGAGCCCAGTTTGGACGTGAGCGTCTCACAGCTTGAAAAGATTCAGCTGCTCAGTAAAATCACATGCTTGGGTGATCAGATGGACTTCAAGGCAACATTTGAATTTTAAGCATTGCAGATTGGCAGCAACCTCTGCATAAGATACAGCAAGTTCACAGCTCCTGCACATCAAACACTAATATCGCTGTCGAGTCTGTCTTATCTTCAAATATAAAAGTGTAAATAATTGAATCTGTCCCCAGAAATCTGCATCAAATCCTTGTTTCCTTTGTTGTTAATATGCAATTATCTTCAGTTGGTGCATCTAAAGCAAGGTAAAGTAAATGCATTTAGGTGAGATCAGGAAGGAACACATTATTCCCCCTCATCTGGAAGCAAACTAATTGTTACCCTGAGCATTACCTGGTCTGACAGATGCTTGCTTGCCCTGTACCCCGTCAGAGTCCCCATTAATCTTGTGTCCTTCCACAATCGCCTTATATGAATTCATGACATGGGAGAGGTCATCGCTGGCCTGCAGAATGTCTCCTGATAAGGGCAGGAAAAACAAGAATCATTAGAGCTCGCTCTATCTTTAGACGAGCCGAGGCTCGTGAATTAGAGGGTGAGTCGAACAGAGACGACAGTCGGTGCATCAAACAGTAGGAAGCAGGTTTTCTCACCCAAGTGGCTGTCATTATCTTCACTCTCAGTAGCGAGCTGAAATACCTTCTTCTGAAGTTTGTCACAATCACTGTACAACTCCTAGAAGAAACACATTTGAATGAATCTTTGCTGTCACCAAGACAAGAAAAAACAGTTAAAAGCTGTTTCAAAATAATAAAGAAGACCAAAATAAATAGCAGGAAACAAAAGGAGTTCTTCAGGGATAAAGCAGGATGTAGGGTTCCAGGAAAGATCTAAAAGGTGATGCTCGGCTGCACAGATGCTCTGCAGAGCAGAGAGCTGTAAGTTACTGCAACCCGTTCACTGTATTACATATATGAAGTTTTCATTCCACCAGGATTCTTGCATTAAAGGAGTTTTTTAGGTCTGTGATCTGCAGCGTCTGCCAGAAGGCATAAGTTCAAAGTGAACGCTCCCAGCGGGTGTTGGATCCTTAATGTTCTGGACACACTACAAAAAAAAAAAAAAAAACGAACGACCAAAAATCCCCATTTTGAAAACTTAAAAAAAAAACAGAAAAAAACAATGAACTTCATTCTCAGTTTTAAATGTTGACGTTAAGATTTAATCCTTAATTTTTTCATCAAGTTCTTCTTCAATCTGATTCGGTTATCGGGAGGGTGTCAGTTTGGTAGATAAAAGATCTATTCAATTTATTGTTTTGAAAGATTTTTGCACCATTCACTTGTGAAAACGGTTTCTTTTTTGTTGCTGTTTTCAGAAAAAAAGCAAGTCAGGCTGAAAAAAAGGACATCTTTTCTGTCTCCTAACCAGATCCCCACATGACAGCTGTCAAAGTGTCTTTTTGATCAAATCAACATGTTTCACCATGAAAGCAGTGACAAACTGAGTTAGGAGGAATTCAAAAAGCATCTTCTGTTATTTGAAGTTGAAGTCAGGAGTTGAAAAATCCTTGGATTTCTTTGGGGTTTTGGTAGGCCACTGACAATAGATGGTTTCAATCCTAGTTTTTATCACTTTATTTAATGCAAAATTCAACATTGTTGAGTCAAAACAAAGTTAAAAAGATTCAAACAAATACATGGGGAGGAGGAGTGCAAGCAAAAATGGAAATAAGCTCATTTTAAACAACAAAATCACCAATTTGTGAATATTTTTGACATTGTGGTCATCATTCATTCAGACATAATATTTGGTAAAGCTAGAAACAAATTCACAGAAATTGTTTGTATTATGGATAAACAGATAAAAAGCCGTAAGATCAGCTTTATTTTTTCCAAAGATAATCGACTCCTGAGCTCTTACATTCAATTCTGGTATCAAGGTCCAGCTGCCTGAGACACAGAAGAGCCTAAAATCAGACGCCACTCTTCTTCTGAGGTTGTAGATTACATTAGTGCCACTGATCAAAATGCAAAAATAATTTGACAAAATTAATTTAATGAGGGAATTGTTTGCTTTGTAAATTATGTAGTCAAAGTAAAAGGTGTGGTTTTTTGAGCCTTATCACTTTTTCAGTAGTTTGATAAAATAATCTGATAATCCTGAGCCCCACATTTTCAGAACTAATGTTTAACAATCACAAGTTCTATTAAATATCAAAATTGACGTAAATACTTAATTTGTTAATTTTTGGTGTTAATAGGAAGAGACTAAAACCACCAAGAATGTGAGCTATTGATTGATGATAAGAACATGTGCTTCATATACATTTTCCCTAAGTTTAGTTAAATGTTTATTTAGAACATTGTGGACCGTAAGATGTTGAATTATGGTGATGGTTGTAAGAGGATTTCTTTAGAACTATTGATTAAAAACTTATTACAAATAATGTACAGTAAAAAAAAAAAATAGTACAATTATTTTTGTAGTGGTAGAAAGTGAAACTGAATTATGGTGGCCAGTTCAGTTGGCGTTTATTTTTGGTGGTACAGATCAATAATTATAACCAAAAGAGATTCTGAAACAAATTTGTGCCAAAACTTAAACACACTTTTTTCCCTCTTCTGACATATTTTCAGTTTGTTTGCTGATGCAAAGATACCTTTTGGGGAGTTTTTCTATTTTAGAGTGCGCTTTGATTTTGGAATTCAAAATCAGTGAGTTTGTTTCCAACTTTCCTGAAACTTTAACTACTTTACTAATCTAAAAAAGTGGAGTATTTGAACTAATGGCTAAAGAATGTGTAGTAATGGAGTAGCATGCTAAACTTTGGCCACTAACTAACTAAATATCACAACTCAATCCTTAAAAAAAATAAAATAGAGCACATATATCATTATCCATTAAAACAAAACAGTTCATGTAACACAACTCTTATAACTAAGCTGTATTTTAAAGACACTGATGTTTTTAACATGTTCTTGAGGCATTTTTCTGATAATGGAGGACAAAAATTTAAATAATTAAGCTTAAAATGGCATCTCTGATCATTTATTTATTCAAATTGTTGTGAATTAGGAAGTGATAAAAATATTTTGAAAAAAAAGAACTTTTATGTGATGAAAAATAATACATTGGATGTTAGCAACGGGTTGGGAAAGGGGGCGGGGTTGCTCTACACCAACAGTCCCACCCACAACTGCTCTGCAGAAACTATGTCCTAGAAAACAGCAGTTTTATTTTATTTTATTTTTTAAAGCAGCATAATTATAATTAAAAGACGAAGGGGAACGCTTTACAATAGATCACAAGATGATCGAAGGGGGGCAGAAACTCTTCCTTTTCATTCCAAAACCTTAGTGAGAAGCTTGGCAGATTTCCAGGAGGATTTATAAAGCTGCAGAAAAAAAATAAAAATAAATAGACTGCAGGACAGATTGATTTATTGCTTAACAGCAAAACAATCAAAGTCAGATTAGGGCAGCCACTGGGGTTGTTGGAAAAGATGAGGTATCTCGGTGAAGTGAGTCAGGTTTGGGAGCAAGAATACGCTTGTGTTTCACGACAAGATGTTCACCTCTGATTGCTTCACAGCAGGTCTGTTCTAAGGATCCCTGTACGAAGCTGCTGTCCTTGGAAAGGGCTTCAACAGTCTGACGAGGGGGGGGGGGTCACACTTGAACAGCCTCATTCTCCTATTCTATCATGTACCCTCCTGGTTAATGGCAATACAAAAAAATAACCCCTGCTGCCTGGCTCTGCGGGTGTTCAGGAGCATTATGCACCCTCAGATGAAGAGTTAATTTGTCAGGGGGGAGTTGTTGTTGCTTCACACAGCAGTAAATTAAACAGCAATGAAAGAACAGCCTGACTTTGGGCTGATTCGACACCTTCTGAAGAAAACAAACCTTAATGAGCTCCTTATCTTCATCAGTGGACTCTTCCAGGTTGAAGTGAGCCAGCATCTCATTAAGGAGTTTGACGCTGTTGTTCACAGCTTCCAACGTGTTCCTCTGCTGTGCTGCTTTCTGGGTTCGTACTTCATCCTACGAGATAAGGTTTGCTGCCTTAGAATCCCAGTTGAACAGTACAACTGTTTTTCATTAGTCGAAAACGAAGCTTTCAATGAGTCAGACTCTCTTTTTAAGTCTTTTAATTGAGTCTTCTTTCAAGCTGGAGTTATTCATAGATCTCGGGTGAAGCGGTTCAACACATGAAAGAATGCATGGGATGAAGGGGTGGTACAACATGTCAGCAGACGCTTAGCTGAATAGCATGGCCATTCGTACAGTAATTTCTGAATACTACGCACCTCCTTGACCATGTTCTTAATGAGACGGTTCGCCTCCTGGAGATCTTCTGGCTTTTTGCTCTTTAGGAGTTCTGCTAATCGCTGTGAAGAGAAGAGAGAGGCATAAGGCTAAAGTCCAGACTGATGCACACAAATAAAAAAAGCCAGCAGGAAGCTCAGGTCTCAGACCTATAGAAAAACAAACTTAATCGAGTATAAGCAGCAGTCAGAAGACATTGAAGCCCCACTCCAATCATCTTTTGAGCCATTTTTAAAACATTATTTTATGTATCAAACCACTTTGGCTTCAATATTACTTTAGAGTCTACATTAAAGCAAAAACACAACAGAAATATTTTTTCATCCCATCAAGCATTAATGGGTTAATTATTATCAATATCATGTTTTAGCCAAAATTAAAATAAAAAGTCTGTTTCTAGAACAGTGGTGGGCAAACATTTTGACACTAAAATGATCCATGGGGTGTTTTGGTAATCCACTTCATAAGAGAAAAAAATAGCATGGAATCTGGACAAAAACATGCTTTCATTGATTGAAAAAAATATGCATCTTAAAACTAGTGCTGTCAATCGATTAAAAAATAATCAGATTAATCACACTTTTGGGTTGTGATTAATCACAATTAATCACAAGGTTTTATGAGGTAAATTTGATACGATAATATGCAGCTTTTGTGCAACAAAAGGCCAGAAAGAAAATGCTTATTTTTATTGTCTTAAATGCTTAAATTTAGAAAATGTTAACCCAGAAGTGTAATTTTAGTGTACAAAACACAAACAGTAAGACAAGCAGAACTCTAAAAATTTTGAAGACAGCATCTCTTTTAAGAAAACAAAGATGTTCACATACAGCCATAAGAAACATTATGTTTCTGCACTTGGTTCTGATTGGCTGCTGGGTGTGGATGTAGGTCACAATGTTTTATATGTGCTGGTTTCTTTAAAACAAACTTTTGCTTCGTGATCTGGATAAAAAACCAGCGCTAAAAGGTGAACTTTCTCTATGAACTCACGCTCTCATTATCCTATTGCGACAATCTGCATAAATGTTGCTTTTTTTGCCGCTGCAATCAAGATCCCATCCGGCTCATCGGCGCGCTGCCTTGTTACTGTGACATGGGGTCGTATTACCTACCAAATAGTCCCCCTTTAGTGAAAAAGCGATCTAAACCTAAAAAATAACCAGAATAAAGTACTGAAAACAGCTTGAATATTTATTTATTTTGTAAGTGACCATGTTATAAACAAAATAGTACCCGACAAAGTGAACATTATCAGAAATGAATTCACGTCAAGGAAGCCTAAACCAGCAGAAGACGTTTTCTTTGCAAAGTGTAATTAATTTGTGTTAAATATCAAAGCTTTCATTTTTTATTTTAATTAATCGTGTGTATTAACGCATTAAAGTTTACAGTCCTAATACAAATTGAACATTTTGGAGTTTTTATTTCAAAACTGTGGCTTTTGCTCCCATTTTAGTGCCAACTACGCCAGTGGGTTTGATGACCGTCAGTGAAAAAAACGCAAATTTAGAAATGCTGCATTCATGCGGTGTTGGAATAATTGTAAAAATGACCGTCAGACTCAGAAAATGCACACAAATGTCAGAAAAACGACAAATCTTCCAATACCACATAAATGCAGATTAACTTGTAGAGCGCCATCTATGGGGAGACACTAGAATTACAGGGAAAATAAAACAACAATAAGGATTATCAATATAATTATTCCAGTTTGACGGGCCAGATTAAATGGTTTAACGGCATGTAGTTTTCCCCCCTTTGTTCTGGGACATATTTTCTGCCAGAGTTCAATGGAAATTCATCTGTGAATTGTGGTTAGGAGCTTTTGGCAAGAGCAAGCCCGCCCCCTTTCCCTTCCTGTGTATTATCTATGCAACAAATACAATCTTTTTAAAAACACATTTTTCGTCTGCTGCTGATTCACAATGATTTTATTAAAGAAATACTCAGAAATGTAATTTTGAGCTAATTTTCTTAATACACGTCTTCTAAAATCGGAAAAACGGCACTAGAAGATGTTTGAAACCTCGTTTTTATTGGAGTCGGTTTTTAGTAACCAGTTTTCTCCAAAGATACACTAATAAACTTGTCTTAGAAGATAAAATAACCATGTTCAGGTTATTTGTGAGCGAAGAGAAAGCAACATTTTTATCTTTATCCATATAGGAGTCATAAAAACTTCACTTTTACTTTTAGTAAAACAAAAAAATTAGGCGCAATCAGGTTGGCATTGCAGCACAAGA
>NC_050512.1:23848833-23875930 GCF_002922805.2 Oryzias melastigma
CAGGTCTGAAGTTAAAGAAATTTGGATTTGACTCAGACAAGTTTGAGAACTTTAGTTGTTCACCTGAGCTCAAAATAACTTATCCACTCCAAGTGAAATTCAAAAGCATTTATTTGCTTTTTTAAACTATCTTTATTGTTTCTTATAAAGTAGAAGCCTAATTTCAAGGTCAAAAAGAGTTTTTAATCTGGAAAACACACTAATTTTCAAGAGAAACAACATTTACCCCTTCACATTATTTGTTGCTAATTTGCAACACTCTGACCATCTATTGTAAAAGCATTCCCAGTGTTCCTTTATTTATAATGCCAATTTTAGTCAAAATCAAAAATCCTGCCGGTTTTTAAGGATATAGTTTCTGCTGAACAGCAGAAGTTCATTAGGAATTGTAGTCGCGGAGCAAGCCCTACCCAATTCCCCATCATCTATTTTTCCCACATGCTCTACCTCTAGCTTATAGCCCCTCACAACATAAAATAACTGGTGCAACAAAATTGGCAGGCAAGTATGGAGGTTTAAAAGTTCTGTATGTTGGTCCATGCCACGTTTTTGACAGTTTATAATAAACTGTCTGTGTGCTGCCCCCTACAGGTTGAAACAAGGGATTACAGTGGAGTTTTGTGATTGGTTAACTGGTGTTAAGTTCCACCTCATTTCAGAAGTTTCACGTCATCATGCTCTGCAGCTCCACAATAAAAGCTCCGCCCATCTTTGATTTTGTAAGAGTCGGTCGTTATCAGGTTAGCGTTAGCATGGCTCGTAGCCGTTTTGCCTTCGGTTGGGAAAAATCTACTGGCTTGCACAACTTTCCGGTGGACTTGGAAGTTAGGGAAGAATCCAGCAAACGTCCTCAGTACTACTGATGGATTTGCAATGAATATTTCACTTGGGATTGTTTGTTTAACACGCTAGCCGTTATTAACTTATGATGCTAGTCTAATTTTTGCACTGAGACCCGGGTCCCCTTCAGTCTGGACCATGAGCGCCTTCCTCAGGAGAAGGAGTTGCTCTGTGTTAGTCTCCATTTTGAAGACATAGAGTGACTACGTTACCTCAAGCTAACCTCACTGTCAGTCACAGATCCAAACCACACCTCCTCTGCGTGGTCCACCCCCCTTTATTTTTTTTACATTTTACAACTCTGAGCTGAGAGTGGAGTCAGCTTCAAACTGTTCTGTTGTCTTACCCTTTAAAGCTTAATGTTTTTATATATATGTCCGCCATCATCAGAAAATAAACACAAAAACACAATTTTTATTGTAGTGGGTCTTCAATCCTGCAATTAAGCATCACTCTGAACTGAAAAAACACTAAGAAATATTTTTTTTAATAATTGGAAATAAATTTAGGCATAAAAGGGGTTAAATATGCAAAGCAAATAAGCTGGTAGCTAAAGAAGAAAAAATACTCTAATGAATTACTTATTTACTAACTGAATTATTACAAAAGAGATGAATCTATTACAATTCTGGAGACGACCAAAGGATTCTGTAATTACTGAAGCTTTTGGGCATCAAAGTGATCATTTTACCATTAAAACAGAAAAACTAAAGAAGAAGAAGTTTTTTGAGTTTGCTCGTGAATTACACAATGTGTTGTGGCTTTAACGTTCGACGGGTTCATTCACAAAACAAGATTTAATTTGAACGCCGTCCAACGTTCCCGACTTCTCATCAGTGACCTTTACGGAGAGTGTGAAGACTCCTCTAACGCATCTGCTTCAAGGTCGACTTCATCAAGTTATACAAATGATGTCTGCATTACATTGTACACCAACTATTTATGATACGCCCTTGAAAGTTGAATGCCGTGTTTGCCAACAAATGTCTGTATCTAAACATTTATAACCACAGAAAAAACTGTGAAAACTGAGCTGCCTGTTGACAAAGACGATCCCAAAATAGTTCCTCTCACCAGGCTCTTTTTCTCGTCATCAAAAACAGGATTCTTGCACCGGGGAGACGATGGTGGTTTCAACGTGGGATCAGCTGAGATTTCTGGATCGACTAGAACAATTCCTAAAGCAGAAAAAGAAAATGAACTTAGGGAGTGATTATATTTAACACAAGACCATTAGAAAATAAAAGCAGACATGCTGGTGTCTGTGTGATGTATCCGCTCCACTATCAGTTTGGGGTTTGTGTGTGTCTCACTGCAGCTGATGACTCACCCTGTAACTTCAGCATCTGATACGCCTCACGGATCTTCACCTCTTCTGGCAGAGAAATCGTCCAGGAGTACAGCATCTCTACCACTCTGGTCTTCACTTTTTCTGACGTTCTCTCTCCAAGGTACTGAAAAGTAACACAAACAGCTGAAATAATCCAGGACATCATGTAAAGATGTCTTAACCTTCATGCGACTTACTTTGGGTGAAACTAATTTAATCAGCTCGTTCAAAAATTTAAACTTCCCAACTTCATTGTGAAACCTTTGCCCGCAGTTCTTTAAACAAGCCTCAAGAACCTGCAAGAATAAAACAAATTGGATTGTTCTTCTGTTGAAAGAAATGAGAATTTAAAAAAACGTAAAGAGGAAATACTGGACCGTTAAAGCTTGCATCGCCTCCCACTCTTGAGGGGACTGAATCTTGTGTGCCAGAAGCCTGACGGATATTTGTGGACTGAAAAACAGTAGGAAAAAAAAAAACCAAATATCTAAAAATACTCTAATTACATGCTGCTTTTGTTAGCTTTTCTTATGTTGACTCAATAGCTGAAGAACGGAGATGAAGAAAACAATGAGAAGGAAGACGATGATCCTGATCACATCGGAGCTGAATGGAGAAACAGAATTAATAAAGAAATACAAAGAGGAGGCAAATATTTCATTGCTCCATTTACGAGAGGCGACAGCGAAACGGACGATAATAACCCGCAAGCAAAGACTCCATGGATCAGAAATCTGATATGTTTTGTACATGATTCTATAGAAGAAAATTAGGAAAGCCTATAAAATGATGACATTAGTTCAAGAAGAATTAAACAGAAGCCAAAACGTATCCTTCAGGACAACCTCAATTCATTAGCTGATTCTTAATGAGGAAAATAGCAACTTATGCTTTAAGGGAAAATGGAAAAGCGATGAAAAAAAGATTAAATGATTGAAAAAAAATGATAAAAATTCCTTATCTTTACCCAAAACTCATGTGATTATTCTACTGCAAAATAAAAATAAAATAAATTAAAAAACAGAGCAACTTTTTGAAGACACCCTTCAAGTGAAAACTGTGTTTTTAACAAGTTCTGTGTAGCACTTTTCTCACGATGGAGTTCAATTATAAGGAAAATTAATCTTCTGAGTATTTCTTTATTCAAATCGTGATGGATCGGGATTAAAAGGCCACTGGGAATGATTTTATTAAATATATACTTTAAACCCAAACTTTAACAGGTTTTTTTTAGGCGTAAGATAACCACCAGATCAATTTTTGTTTTGGAATATAGTGAGACTTAAGGTCCGGTTTCTTGAAAAAATATCATCTTGCAGCGTAGAGATGTCAATCCGATATAAAATGTTTATTACTTGTTGTCAATAAAGTTTTCCAAACCAAGTTCAACATCACCAAAATCAACAAAGTTATTAATCTGCACTTGATATAAATAGCTATCATATACCTGAACATTGGTAATACCTCACAGGTAAAGTCAATAGTCCATCTTATTGCATAGGAGAGAAAAAGTAATAAAAAACATGGCAATATTTGAAAGTTTTGCTATGAAATGCTCAGTGATGCATTCTAGATAAATCTTCTGCCATATTATTTTTGGATTCTTCATGCTTGTGAGCATATTTTATGATGCACCTTGTGAGGCTGAGAGACGTCCTCAAATTGATCATTTTGTGCATAACTGTAAACTTTACCTTAAATACAATGCAGCTTGGCAGATGACAAGGGTTAAAAAAAAAAAATTAAAAAGTCAGAAGAATTCTGTGCACACAGTTTAGTAATCCGTGTGCCCAGATTACATAACCACCATATTCTTTGTTTTGTAATGTAGACAAACTCTTAAAAACTTCGACTGAAAGTTTTAACCTCCATGGCAACACTCCTAGTAGGAGTCCAGTCACTATGTTGGAGTATTTTCTATTGTAGGCTTAACAACACATGATTATTCAAAATTAGATCGGCACCAAACTCAACTGAGATTCATCTGTCTGTGCACACTACAAAAACGAGAGCACAGTTTTAGAATTTGTCTTAGAAAATGGTTAATTATTCTGTGCCTGGATTGCTTAACTGGGAGTTTAAACATTTGTGTTCACAGATTATAAAATACTTTAGTAATAGGTGAACAGAATTCTTTCGACTTTTCCCCTTTTTACTCCCCAGTGTCAGCTGGGCTTCATACACTAAAGTTACTATTGTTTAAAAAAAGAAGCCAAAACAAGCACAGAAATGTATGGATTAAATTAAACCACTCTGATATTTTAATCTGACTCTTTCTGCATAGATATCTGCTGATACAGATGATGGATTTTCACAGTGATTGCTACTGGAAGAGTCCTGATGACTATCACAAGGTACTCGTTCAATGTTATTGAAAAAACAAAAAGGCTGTCTTTATTGAAAACAGAAGTGACATACCCTTCTAGCTCCTTATTGATTTGATCACAGAATCCCATAATATACTCCCAGTCTTCATGTCTGTTGGAAGGGCTGGTGGCTTTATCTGAAAACAACAAGTGAAGAGAGAGAAGAGAAAATGGAAATGAGACATTTGACGCAGTTTATTTTCCTAAAAACATAAAGAATGAAGATGTTCATCGCTGAACGGAAAACTCGTTCACCAAAACATTTTAGCCTGAGTGCACTAACACTATGAATATTAATGTAAACTACACAATGAGGGCCGTAGGTCACATTTCTAACAACAAATATGTATTCATAGGATGAGCAGCATTACCAAGAATATGCATGTTTTTTAATTGTATTTTTCTGTTCTGTTGACTCGTTTTTAGGCGCCTGATTGGCAGCACCAGTTAAATATGATTTACACTCAAACTGCACACAACCTGCATCTCGTTCAATCACAAACCTGGTTTTCACCGTCAGGCACTTTGCAGTGTTTTGAATAATAAGTGTGCAGTAAACAATGAAAAACGTTGAATGTTGCATCAACAGATTAACAGACTTAGGTGGAGGCAGTATGATGGTTTGGGACTTCATCTCGAGAGAAAAAATAATAATAACAAAGAAAATATTCAGATGAGATTCTACCACGTATGGCCAGAATTCATGAGACTGAGAGGTTCATCACACACTCAAAACCCGGGAATAACCTGATAAATGTCCTGACTTCCCCAATTAAGACTAATTGAATCGATGTAGATGAGTGATCCAGGTGTGGATGGTTCCCCCCACTGACTGTAAAAAAGAACTGGATCGAGTGAGTGTGACATCACCAATAGAAAATGGCTTATTTCTAGCTACAACAAATGACGTCAATTCAGTCACCGTTTTTTTTTTCCTATGCAATACGGACGCCACCATGTTGGATCAAGACGACGTCAGTAAGCAAAGACTAGAGCTGTAACGAGTATCCGGGTGCTCAGGTACTCGCGATCTGCTCCCGAAAATTTGAATATGGATATTCGCGACGTCCAAGATCGCTGATTCGTGATTTTTATAAATATAGTAAATTGTAGTCAAATATTATCAAAATATCATCTTGGGACGATGCACTTTTGCTCTGAAATGCAGATTAATGTAGGATTTTAAGTTTACAAACTAGAACAAAGCCGAAAGAGCTGATGGTACCGTAAACACATCTTCGTGACGGTGAAACTTCCAGTTTTCAAAGTAAAACTAGAGAGAGGTTTCTTCTGTTCAAAAACTGAGACAGAAGTTCCGCTCACAGACAGAACTTCGGAAACAATGAATTAGCTTTAACATCTGAGCTTTAGCTCCAGTGTTTACATTCTTTTGGTTATGGTAACTCTTCAACATTTGACGCATTTAACGAAACTCGAGCTTATTCTGAAGAAACGCAGCCTCACGCTACTAAAGGTGGATGTAATCAACATGAATCAGCTGATTCTGCTGTGAAAAAAAAATATTTTTTTTCATACGGACTCTCCATCAATATGTAATGCTTAGAATGTAAAATATTTAAGAACTTTGAGGATTGAAAACTGTGGAGAACATTTTCAGGTTTTGATGTTAAATGATCCGAAACAGCAGTGATTTTTATCCTTTTTATGTTGTTTTACTGCTGAACCAGAAGATTGACAAAAAAAAGTTTAAAATGACAAACATTTTTTTCTATCTGAATCTTTGTGTTTTTATTTTTAATCAGTTTTGTTGATTCTGATCTCCTGTTCTAAATAAAGGTATAAATGATGATTAAATACAAATAATTTCAATTTTCATCCATCCAGTAAAGAGACATACACATAGCAATAAACATATTAAAAAGTAAGAATCGTGGTTCGATTCGTGAATCGTTGAGCTCGATTCATTAATCGAATCGTATCGCCACCTAAGTAATGATCCACAGCCCTAGTAGAGACGGGTTTGAGTTATTGCTTCTATGGCAACCACTCTCACCAATCAGGAATGAGCTTGTGGGAAGACTCGACAGAAACCCTCAAACATTTTGAATGCTTGACTTGAAGTCACAAACTCTTATTGAAGGATCTGATTGGTCATTTTATAACTTGAATAACTTACACTACTGAATAAACATATGATTATCAAGAAAATGAAAAAAAAAGTAAATACAGCAAGAATTGTTATTCTAACAAATAAAATGACTGATCTGTTTATTTCTCTATAGAAATCTATGGCTGTGTCTAAATTCCTTCACTACTCACTATGTAGTACGTTTGATAATTCATAGTTATACTTGCTGTTTTAAAAAAAAAAAAAAGTAGGGAGTACGGTGTCCAAATTAATTTTAAACCCCACGGTACTAGATAGTCCGGCACTATATGTTTTCTTGCAGTTGGGGATTAGGAAGGGAATTCGGACATAGCCTATGGGACTTCAGCTATTAGGAACTTCCTGTTTGAAATGCAGCAGGGAGGGGCAACACGGTCCAGTTCTCATGTACTGTCGATCATTCCTCAGTATGCTAAAGATGCTCCTGTTTGCTAAGCAAATATTTTTTGATTATGCCCATATGTTTTGTTTACATGTATCAAAAGTTGAACTGGCATTTCCAGAAAAGGAACTAGTTAGTTTTTTGTGACCACAAACACACATTCCATACAAATTCAGCATCCTATAAAAGGAACAGCAACGCATATAATGCTTTAAAAAACCACCTTAACAAACCAAGAATTTTCCGCCCACCAAACGCAAATGTTCCCACTTTAGTGATACGTTTATGTTCTTGACTTTGCATCACTTTTTTGCGCTAGTCGCACGTAAATATGTGCTAATAACATCAGCCTAATCTTAAAAAGCGACCAAACACTCAGTAAAATAAGTTTATCGATAATGTTAGGTTAAATTCAGTATTTCAACGGAACTCACGCCTATAAATATATTATTATTGTGGTGGTAGTTTCACAGACACGTAGATTAAATGAACAAAAACACACTAAGTTTGGTTCCTGCACTCGTTTTCATTAGCTCCGCTAGCTTCCCCACAAACCCGGAGCTCTACTATTCAAATGCGGTGATGTCACCTCAAACCAACCAACACTTCCGACACTCGAGTCGCCACACCACCGCTACACACCACTACAACACGAAACACTAACCCTAAACAAGTTTAAAGTGGGAACTTACTTAGCCAAGACTCTAAAGACTCTCCATCATCCGCCATGTTTGTTCTCGCAGACGAAAACATCGCGTGACTGATGCTGCTTTCAGGGACTTCCGGAAAAACGACTTTCTGTGAGAGAGTGACCAATTACCTTTATGGGCCTTGTCTGAATTCCTTCCCAACTTCTAACTACTAAAAAAACAAAAAGCGAGGGACTTCATTTTTTAAAGCAATTCGAAATACATGCTCTCAATGTTTTTTTTTTCTTTTTTAATTTTATTAAATATCACATCAACTATTAAGTTAATGCGCAATAATAAATACTAAATTTATTGCTAAAATTTTTATATTATGGAGATAAAAATGTGGATGGTCTATTTTTTAAAAAAAAAAAGTCATTAAAAAAAAAATATATATATATATATATATATACTTTTTTTTTTCACCAAAACACATCCATCGCGGTCCATATTCCCTAATCTTTGAGCATTAATACACACTGGTTTTTCGCACAGACTTCTAGTAAATTCTAGGGCACTCGATTTTGGAATTTTAGGCTATGTCAAAATTCCAACCATAATCCCTATAACTACTAAAAACTATATAGTGCGGGAATATCTAGTGCCCTGGATTTGAAAAGAAATTCACAGTCCAATACTCACTACTTTTGTTTTTTAAACAGTAAATATGGCGTCACTAATTTCACCCCGTGTATATTTAATCAATACGGACATTTTACATCTATTTATAAATCTACTAATGATGACAACGTTGATAATTTGTTTAAAAAAAATTACATTTAAACACTTTTTTGGAAAAAATTGTTCAAACGCAATGCATTGTGATCTATATTTGCTAATGTAGTGAGCATTGATCCACACTAGTTTTTTGCAAAGACTTTTGGGAGATTTCTAGGACACTCGATTGTGGATATGTAGATTTGGACAGCACTACAACATGACCAGGGCACTAAATAGTCCATTATGTGGTGAGTAGTGAAGGAATTCAGAGCCTCGGAGAACTGGACTGAGCAATCCCTCCCCCTCCAAACAGGAAGTAGTCAATGGTCCCAAAAAGCTGAAATCCTATAGACTTCTACGGAGAAATGAACAGCAATTTCTTAGTCATTCTATTTGCTAGAATAACCTTTCTTGCTCTACTAGCTATATTTAACATGTTCTTGCAAATCCCATTTTCCTTTGTTTTCTTTATCACAAGTTATTTAAGTTATAAAATGACCAATCAGATGCTTCCTTATGGCCCCCGCCTCCAACAGTTAAAACATTTGATTGAAAGATTCTTACGAGCCTGCTTTCAGTGGAAGAGGTATGGCTTTCCAACAAGCTCACTCCTGATTAGCAAGAGTGGTTGCCATAGACCGACTCAGACCAATCACCGCTCAGTAACTTTAATTACAACATGGCAACGTCCATATCTCGGAAATCTCTTAATTTTGTTGGAACCAGAAGTAAACCACCTTCACATTCGCTCTCTCCAGTTCTCTTTTACAGTTGATACAATTGACTGACCAGTCTTTAGTCCTCAACAGTATGGATTATCACCATCAGACCAGTCAGTGAAAGCATGAAAAGTGCCATCAGCTTTTAAAGAGGAAACACCATTTAGAAGTTAGATACGATTTTAAAAATAGACGAATAGAAAAAATGCCAATCAAAATAGGCAGATATTAAAAAACGAATAATTGTAGGGTCTGACGACAGACTTTTTATTATGAACTTTGCTGCTACAGAAAACAGATTCAACAGAGGTCCCATAGGCATTTGGCCAAATAACCTATTGAACTCTATTCAGGGAACGTCTTTCGGTTATGACCGTACAGCGAGAAGAAGGCCTTAGGGCAGATCAGCAACTCACTGGAAAGCCAACGTCAATCTGCTTTCCTAGAAATGCCTCTGAGGTCCTCATAGGAGCCAGAGAGGGAGACTGGAGTCAAGGGTTGATTGATGATTCCTATAAAGTGAACCCCCTTTTGCACATAGGTTCATAAACACACAGTAACCACCAAATCCGTCCCTTCTGTTCTTTTGCAGTCTTTCAAAATGACATTTTTCTTCTAAATACCTTGTTCAAAGTCTGTCCCCTCTCAAGCCCAGCTTTCATGTTTCTTCTTTGCATGCTTTTATCACAGTTACTGTTTGTTTGAACAGTGAAAAAAACATTTTTTTTCTTCCAGATATTCATGAGTTTGTGACCATAAAAGCCCAACTTTTAGCTTGACTGAAAATTGCCTCCATGATTCCTTGATAAAAGCTTCTTATGTTCCCCCCACTGAGGCTGCAAATTTATTTCACGCAGTGAGTTTATGGGCTGGGGTCCAATTATCAATGAGATAATAGCTTTAATCTGTCTGTTCCTTCATAAAATTGATATAAATGACAAAAATGCCTGAGCTGATAATGAGTCTGAGGACAAAATGCCATTAAAAGCTCATTTTGTTCAGTTCACAGTAATCCACTCCAAACAGTTCAAAACTAAAAGGTGTTTTTGGTTAATTGGGTTAACAGTTTTTCTCTTACGCTGGAATATTGACATCATAAAGAACAATGAGAGAAAAAAACAAGGCTGATATAAACACAGTAGTAATTACTTTGATATTCTGTTCTTTATTTCTACAGATCGGAGTAATTTTTCTTCCCTATCTGTCCTTGCTTTCTCTTGGAGGTGAAAAGCAAAAAGAAATAGGTAATAATTCCGTTTTTGTTGAGATATCTAAACCATACATTCTCTCAGGTTCTAGAATATTCTGAATGCAACAACAGAGAGAAAGAAAAAGTTAGCAACATTGCTCTATAATTATCTAACACTGCATGACTTCAACTTTCATTTATCCTTTCTGCTGGAATAAAGTCCAAAAACTAACATTTTTTTCCACGTTTTGATTTTATTCTTAAAGATTTCAGTGTTTGCCACAGTGGTGTCCCAAACAACTGTCCACTGGGGTGTCCAG
This sequence comes from Oryzias melastigma, assembly GCF_002922805.2. NCBI lineage: Eukaryota > Metazoa > Chordata > Actinopteri > Beloniformes > Adrianichthyidae > Oryzias > Oryzias melastigma. Next base: position 23,859,517 of record NC_050512.1, read on the forward strand.
AAAAACTCAATAACATTTTAAAATCCGATACGAAATTGAATTTCCTTGCGGTTCACATTCAGTTCCACCCTTGGCTGCACTTTGCATTCCTCTTGTTTGTTGCCTATTAAAAAAAACAATATGGGCTTACAATGGATTAAGTGAAGCTGAAGTCAACTGTCTGTTTGTATTCATGCCACTTAGTAATTCCCTGCTGTCACTGTCTTTTGTATGCAGGAGCCTGCCTTTGCACCGCTTAAATTAACTCAGTTTGTTCCCTCTTCCCCTATAATGCCTAACACATCTGTCTGGTGCAGTCAAAAGGCAAATTAATTCAACAGTAACAAATATATACACTAAAATAAAATGTATTCTCAATTTAAAAAATATAGATCCCTTGAGGGGAAAAAAGGCAATATATAAAGATTTCAAATTCATAGGAAGGAGCTAGATTTATCCTGGCAATAAAACAAGACAAGCTAGTAGGATTTAGATCTCCATCTGCAGATCTAAATCTTAAATTTTGCCATCTGCAGATCTAAATCTTCTCCAATGACCTAAAACACTGGCCAAAACCTAGAAGTTTTGTAAATGTGTGCTTGAAAAGTTGGATGAACTCGTGTTTGAAAAAAAAAAAAAGAATGGGACCTTTCTAGCTTCAAGTGACAAAAAAATCATAAAAAAAACAATTTCTGTGTTTGTGCTGCCTGTTGGCACTGATTGAGAAGGGCATCAAACGAGAGAAACATTGCACAGTCATGAATTTGAACCAAACTGAACCATTTAAATCATTTTAAATAGGTTGGCTAAATAGTGGAATATATGTGATTATGCGTTCCAACACTTCCTCTGAGGCATGAATAAGTCAGGGCAGCCCTCATTTCACCTGAGTAATGATGGGGCCACACAACCCGGAGCCTCACAGCCCTGTTGGGATTTTATCAATTGCTGTTTATATTGATTGAACACAGCGGTTGCTGTTGTTGGGTTGTTGTTGTTCTGAACCAGTGTTGCTGACTGAGCCCAGAAACACTCAAATCAAAGGAAGGCTTAAGTGTGCCTCATTCAGTTAACCCTAGTTTTGCAGAGGAAGCTTAAGAAATCTAGTGCCTCACTGCTTCAAGATGGATGTATGGATGTATAAATGGGGTAAAAAGTGACCCCACGGGCTGTTTTTCTTTAAAACCTTCCAAAATATATATTTTTTACATTTTTAAGGTCCAGATATTCTTCATAAAACGTGTTTGTTACATTAGATCATTGCATTTATAATATATATATATAATATGCAAACATTTTAAGAAATTGTAGCTTTTCCCTACTTTCCCATTAGTTTTGACTCCAAGAATTTCTTATGGAATCTCACGGGTTGGGCCTATAGGAACTTTTGATTTGGATCAACTGTGACTGTCGGCATGCATTTACTGTCACACTAACACACATAATACTAGCAGACTCGCCACTCAGGAGATCATTTTTACGCAGGAACTACTGTACGCAAGTTTCATCTTCATTTATGTGTCCATTCATGTCTTTTCTGTGATGGATTTTTAGTGGTATTGTCAAAGAAAAAAAATCAATTTAGCAGGTCTGAACTATGGACAGTGTGCCTCTTGCAGAGGATTTCTTGGGGAAGAATCTGACTGTTGTGGGAGCCTTCCAATAGAAGTAACCGGGGTCATTTTTGACCCCACTTGTTGGAAAGTGTAGATATTGGTACAACATGCATCCAAGGGTTAATATATGTTCTTAATCCTCATAAAAATGGCGTAAAACATGTTAAAAAATAACAAGTATACATTGTGTAACTGGAATAAATGTAAACTTAATTTTTAAAAAAATATATTTTAATTAAAAAAGAGTGAAAAAATGTTAATATTTCTATTAGTTCATCATTTCATTTAGAATCCATGTTTATTATTTATAAGAAAACCCTCTCCATCTCTTATAGACGCCTTTTGTTTTTTAAATCTGAAAAAAATTCTCCACCAATGATCCAAAACATTGCTCTCGTTGGCAGTATTTCTCTGACTTTGATTTTTAAAAGAAATCCAAAATCAAACTTTCGCTCTAAAAGACTTTGGATGAATATGTCTTTTTTTTCTCCCCTCAAGTGGAACTTCTTTGATGTTGCCTGAGGTTCAAACGTGGCTTCACACGAGGGAAGTTGTAGTTCTGGACGTGCGTGTAGCTCTTGAGGCTTTGACTCTATCAGCAGCTGTCCAGTCTCTGTGAATCATCTCCTTGGCCTTTTTCCTCTGTTCCTTCCTTTAATTTGACGTTTCATGCATCTACCTGAACACGACACTCTGAGAGGAGCCAAGTTCTTTACCAATGACCTTTAAAAACTCACCTTACTCGTCCAAAGTGTCATTGATTGGACGACTGTCAAATCCTCAGCCTTTATTGATGATTGTGTGGCGTGATCCAGACTGATGATCCAGACTGACACAGCATAAAAAGCCAGAATCAATACATAAAAAATGTTTAGTTTTTTTATGTTTTAGCACATTTTTGTGGCATTTTTTCTGATGCTGGAGAACATATATTAAGAAAATTATGGCTAAAATTGCATTTCTGAGTATTTCTTTATTCAAATTGTTGAGAATTAGGAGCAGACAATAAAAAGTCATTTGAAAAAGATTGTATTTGTTACATGGAAAATATGTTGACTCTGCTTCATTTTAATGCATCCACTTGTAGTCGACTAGATCCATGTCATCTTGTTCTCACGTGAGCTGCATGGCATCCACCTAAAACTGTACGACTGGATAGCTCCAACATGTAGCCTCAAGGTGCTTCAAGTTCCCTGTCCCGGTCTCCAACCAGAATAAAATACAAGGTTATGTTAGAAAGGGGATCTGGTGTAACACAAACCAAATGTTGTGGGCTGTTTGTGAGGAAGTTAGCCTGGTTAATTTCCTGGTTAATTGACTAAATTCCTACTTTTTTTTTATCACTTTCTTCCTCATCAATGAGCGTGTAGAGATTAGCAGGGCGAACTTCACACTTATCATACACATTTTTTGTCATCTCTTGGTTATCTTGTTAGGCTTCCTTATCCATGAAAATGTTGGTTTCATTATTTTTTTCTGTGAGTCTCTGAGTCTTTAAAGAAAGAGCCTCTAGATTTAATTAAAAATAGAAAAAAAGAACCCCAAGAGAATGGTGTAAATAAAACAAAGGTTATTGGTTTATTACGAAGGGGTTTTGAACACATTGCTGAAATTAATTTACTTGATCCATTTTTTCATTTTAAAATGATTAACTCTACTAACTATAATTGTGTTATGGGTCATTTTTGATACATATTTTCTTCAACAACATGCAAAAATACTTCTAAATTTGTGTCAGCAATAAAACTTTTATCCAAAAAGACTATAACCATTGACTGTAAAAATAATTTATACAATTTTTTGTGTAAAATTTCATGTTTTTCTTCAATAGCTTTTATGTTGTTTGATCAAATTACTCCATATCACTTTAGAATAATAGAATTGACTAAGAACTATCCATAACAGCAGTTTACATTAGCTTTGATGCTTTTTCTATTTTATTTAATAATTTATTCTTATATACAGTCTATGACTGTAACAGAAACAACCAACAAAGCAAACCAATAGAAATCACTTGTTTTACTTTTTTGCAACTGGACAGATGAGCATCCCCTGAAGCTCACATGACTGGGACAGAAGGTGACTGTAATCCACTATTTTTGGCTCAAATTGTTGCTTTGTAAAGTTATCTAGAAAGGACATAATTTCAACCAGAGCTATTTAGAAAAAAATAAATAATTTGAAACATTGAATTTGATTAAAATCAAGGTTCCCGACTAAGCAAAAAAAAAAAAAAAAAAAAAAGACTTGATGGAATACATGAATTATAAGTGATTCTTTTTATTTGTTTTTTTTTTGCTATTCATTTCAATTCAAAACTACTAAAAGCGAGTCAGACCCTAATACAAATAAGGTTAAACCCAGAAATTATTTATATATAAAAAGCTTGAGTCAAGCAGGATAAAAAAGACATTTAGGTGCGCCTGGCTTAAATTCGGAGTCAGAGTAGGATTAAAGAGTGCCTCAGCCACAAACACCAGTCTTAGCCGCAGATGATTGCCCTCCTTAACAAATGGAAAATGCGCATCTGCCGCGCTCCGATCTGCTGTCAGATCCCGCTGACGCGGCGATAATGAAGAGAATATTCATAGATGGCGCTTCCATCCGCAAAAGGTGATACATTTAACGAGCTTTTTGTTCGCAGATGCAAAGTCCCCAACATGTCATCGGTGCAGGTGACGCACAATGACGCGCCCCGACACACAAATGGGTCGTGCCACTTTTTTTCCCCCTTAGGAGAGCAAACCCACGCGTCTGTCTTTTTCTCCTGAACAGATGTAGAATGAACGACCTTCTAGAGTCGGGCGTTTGTGTCTGACCTTCCCGGTTTGGAGATGTCGGACAGGTTGACGCGCTGCTGATCTCCCCGGGGAGGAGTAACAAGTCCTTCTAGGTGCGCAAACGCAAAAAAACAAAACGCTGAATGGATGCGTAACTTTACCAAAAGAAATGTGCTTATTTGATTCTGACACACTCTTCATCACTGCTTGGTGATCCTCCTCCTCCTCCTTTGTCTCCGATCTTGGATGCAGCTCTTGACATCAACATTCCAAACATGCCGCAAAGGTTTACGCCAAGAAGACAAACAGCAGATCAAATGTGACAGGACGCGCGCGTGGACCCGCCACAGACTTCTCAATATTCTCCGGATTCCCGCCTGCTCTGATTGACATGACTGATCGTCAATAACTTCCCGCGCAGAAGATGCTGTCACATCTTCAGCCGCGCGCGGACGAGGTGTGCGTTATTACAGCAGATGGCACCGAGCGCAGCGGTCTGCTCACAGGATGCTCGGACTATTTTGGTTACTGAGAGAGAGGATTTGTATCTGGGATTTATAGCATTTGGGATCTAGTCCGGATCGGAACACATGGATTTCTTAAATCGCTCCAATTTCTCTGCTGGAAGCGCAAATTTAACAACAGGTGAGTTGAGTCACCAGCTGACCGATCGTTCCGCATTCCTCAAAAGAGCTTAAATTAATACGCAAGTTCATTTTTTTAATCATTATGACTTTTTTCTTTCCAAATAAGTTTTTATTTAATCACATCTTTCATATTTTTGCTTAAAAACGGAGAAGGGCATGCAAAAAATGTCATCATCTTGGTTTCATTTTTTTAAGAAATTGCTCATTTTTAGGGAAAGGATTGTTCTTCTGCAATCATCAATCAGCCCTCTCTGCTGAATTAAAAGAGCCAGGAACTAATCAGTTCATTGTCATATCTCTATATAGTTTAAAAAGAGGATCATATTTTTTTCTATCTGACATAGTCACAGTGTTGAAATCAGACCAAAAAAAAAAGGAAGTTGCCATTCATCATTCCAATCTTGATTCAGGATTTGGTAATCGGGAGATATGTTTAAAGGAAATTGAGTTTCTCTCTCGTTTTCTCCCAGGGCGGTTTAGTGTGCAGTATGATTAAAAATGTCCCCGTCTATTTCACATTATGATTGTAATTTGTCTCTGAACTGCCGCACCGTCCTCCTCTCTGTTGCAGATACAAATGGGCCCCTTCATTGTGGGGCCAGCCTCCCTGTCATCTTCGGCGTCATCTGCTTCCTGGGCATCGTAGGGAACTGCATGGTCATGTACACCATCATGAAGAAAACCAAGTGCCGAGCCAAGCAAACCGTGCCGGACATCTTTATCTTGAATTTGTCGATCGTCGACCTCCTGTTTCTTCTCGGGATGCCATTCCTCATCCACCAGCTGCTGGGCAATGGGACCTGGCACTTTGGGGCGGCCATGTGCACGGTCATCACGGCGCTCGACTCAAACAGCCAGATTGTCAGCACCTACATCCTGACTGCCATGACTCTCGATCGTTACCTGGCAACAGTCCACCCCATCCGCTTCAACTACATCCGCACGCCGTGTGTGGCTTCTCTGGTCATCGCTCTGGTCTGGGGTTTGTCGCTGCTCACCATCATCCCCGTGTGGATGTATGCCGGCCTGATGCCCCTCCCTGATGGCCTGGTCGCCTGTGCCCTCCTTCTACCCGATCCAGTCACTGACACGTATTGGTTTACGCTCTACCAATTCTTCTTAGCCTTTGCCATCCCCTTAGCCATCATCTGCCTGGTTTTCTTCAAGATCCTCCAGCACATGTCCACCAGTGTGGCGCCGCTGCCTCCCAGGAGCTTGAGGGTCCGCACCAAGAAGGTGACCCGCATGGCCGTGGCCATCTGCCTGGCGTTCTTCATCTGCTGGGCTCCGTACTACATCCTGCAGCTCGCCCACCTCGGGGTGCAATACCCAAGCCTGGCGTTCTCGTACGCCTACAACATCGCCATAAGCATGGGCTACGCCAACAGCTGCATCAACCCTTTTCTCTACATCATCCTCAGCGAGACCTTCAAGAGACAGTTTGTCCGAGCCGTGCGGCCGATTAATCGGAAGTTCCGCGTGCACCCCAGCACCACCGACGGGGCCAGCGTGAGCGTAAGGATGGTGCCTGAAGGGGCTCAACAGGAGCCGGGGTCCAGGGAGGTGCTGCCCTCCAATGTGCCCTCGCATTGACGAGGAACGAAGGGCAAAAGAGCGCCAAGAAAGGGATGGAAAGACAATTCTAGTGCTGGTAAACTGTATTTATTGAAATCATAGCATCTCAGGACATTGTAAAACCCATTCGTCTATGTGGTAACGCTTAAAAAGGTTTTAAAAAATCTTTGCTTTTTTCATAAAAAAAGCAGATCTGTTTTTCTTTTTTCCTACCTACTCATTTCTGCACACATTCACACTGTGCTTGCTAATTTACTCAGCAAATTGTTCCTGAAAACACATAAACAAGGATGTATTATTTTACTGAGGGAAATGTCATCATGGTCTTTAAAGCAGCTGGGGCTCCAACCAACTTTATCTTCTTAACACAAACCAGCGTGCTGCAGCTTTTCACTGCATTTATATTCAGATATCAAAGCTAGGCAGGAAACCTAACCTCCACATTTTCAGTGACCCCTCTGATTCATACAATCACTGTAATAAATCTAAGTCTGTACCTATGGAGCTTATTGGTTTTGAGGCTCCTTCATAAATCGCTCCACCGGGGGATTCAGGATGTAAGCCGTCGACTTCATGCACTCAGAAATTTGTTCCTCGTTACGAACTCCAAATGCTTTTCCCCTTTATGATTACGCTACGGTTGTCTAGACTCATAAACGAGACAAATTAAAATTACTTTACTGCAAGTGAATGAGCTGTGAAAACAAGGACAGGCCATCGCATCCGGCTCTGCTGTCAGCCCCAGCTGATCCAAGTTGTCACACTTTTCTTAGTAATCCAATAAGCAGCCAAACCGTCAGCCAACACCACAAAATGCTGTTTTAGTGACGAGCCCGGCTGGCGAGGAGGCACACGCTCACGAGGAAAATAGTTCACAAATTTGGCAGAAAAGTCAGCGGGACCGGAAAACGGCTTTTCCACGCTCAGCCATCAGTGAGAAGCAAGAGGCAATAATTACTTGATGATCAGCAGGTGTGCAGCCAGGTGAAGCTAATCTGAAAAAGTGTCTCGCTAATGATTCATCCAGAGCCGCTCACTGTCACGGTGGGGAAAGAAAAAAACATCAGAAATGGTGAGAGGTCACAGTTTAGATTATTGTTTATTTAGAGATTTCTTCTCTGAAATATGATTAAAAATGTTGCTGTTTTTCTGCATTCACATTTGTTCTCAGAATTTGTGATGTTATGTTTGAATGCTGCAGCGTCACAGAACGCAGTTACAGTGAATTCTTCAAGCAGAGAGCTGTCCTTGTTCATGCACTTGTTAGAAGCTAATTTGTTTTTCTTTGTGATCAGTCACAAAAAGCTTTTCTGGCATTAACATATTACATCTGTTTAATAGTTTTATCGCTTTTCAAAACAATTGTGTAGAATTAATTTATTCATGTTTAATTTAAAATGTTTTATTTAAAGACCCACTCCAATGAAAATAGTGTTTTTGACGTGAACTTTTAGCATTTTTCTCATAATGGAGGACATACTTGAAGAAAATTCTGATTTTTTTATTTACTCTCATTGTGGAACAGATAAAAAAACAAACATTCTCCCAAGTCATCATATATGGACACATGGTTTGGTCCCCCTCCGTGTCACTCTTTAAATGTAAATGGCAAATTTAAATTTTTAAATTTCATTGTACATGTGCAATGACAAATATATTCTTTTCTATTCTTTTCAAATTCTTGTATAGCGAGAAGGCCCAAAGCGCTTACAGCCACAGACCCATCCACACACATTCAGACACCGACTTTACTGCCGAACACTGGTGCCAACCTTCCAATAGAACCAATGTGAGGTTCAGTGTCCTACTCAAGGGCAGTTTGACAAATGGGCAGGCAAGGCGGGAATCGAACCCAACATCTTCCAGTCAGGAGTCGACCGCCCTACCGCTGCACCACAGTCTCCAAATGCCCACGACTCATCGTTTTTTTAACATGCTGGCTGTTCCCATTAAATCAGGGGTCCCCAACCTCCGGGCCGTGAACCGGTCCCGCTCCAAGGGCAGCTTGGTACCAGGCTACAGATGCTAATCAGTGGTCCCCAACACTCGGGACGCAGTAATAGATGTGGACCTGTACCCTAACCTGGTACTGGTTCCCTGTCCGTTACCATGTCCCGAGGGTTGGGGACCTCTGATTTAATGGTGAACCTGAACCTGAACCGGGATGTAGGGAACACCGGTGCTATAACCCAGTACCGGTTCATGTCCAGTACCGTGTTCATTCCCGGTACCGTGTCTGGGTCTGCTATTGCATCCGGTGCCGGGATAGGGTACCAGCACTGGGTCAAAGTACTGGTACCAGAGGTGTTCCGAGGACCAGTCCACGTCCGGTACCGCATCTTTAGTGTTGCAGACCCTTGATTTTACTAACAACCAGCATGTCAGAAAACAGCAAGTTGGGGACACCCAAAACGTCAAAAAGTATTCGAACTATTCGTCCATATATGATGGTTTGGGAGAGAGAACATGTCGGAAAATTCCATTAGAAAAAGCTAGTAGCAGTGGAGCAGAAGCTACAATCGTCTGGATAGCTTCAATATTGCTTGGCATTTTTGGTGCACCGGTAATGCTATGTTGGGGCTGTAAGCTAGTAGGAGAGCATATCCACAAATGGATTGACAGGAAATGGGGGCGGGCTTACTACATGTCAATAGTCCCGCCCACAACCCAGAGGCAAATTCTTGCTGCTCTGCAGAAACTATGATCTAGAAAATGACTGAAGTATTTTTATTTTGGATAAAATACTTATTCATAATTAAGAAAGTAATAATAAAAAAAACAAACACTGGAAACGTTTTTACAATAGATCAAAAGCTTATTAGAGTGGGACTTTAAGCAGGATTCATGCCGTCTTCTATGGCTTTTGTTTATTTTTTTTGATTTGGGGTCACATGAGTTATACTGAGCCCTGTTATTATGTTCACTATAATTCCAATACTGTGAAGATTGTTGAATGGAAACTCAATTTGACTCGAATATTCACTCTAATTTCTGATTTCACCCAAATTACATCTGTAAAGCACCAAAATTTATAATATTTATAATAGTTTTTTAAAATCTCTTTCTGTTTGGACACATACGACTTGTATCTGGAAACTTTTTGTTCTGTTTATTTCAAAAAGATAGTGTGACATCCTTGACCCAGAGCCGAGGTTTTCTCTCTTTTTCTCACAAACTTCCCCACATTTGCTGCGTCTCTGAGGATAGTCTGGCTAAACTGTGACCTGTTGATTCCATTACACAGAACCGGTCCCATTTATCAGTCTCAAATGAGATTTAAATGATGCCCAAGGAGAAATTACACATCCAAAGTTAAAGACGGGTCAGGGCAGGCTTGTTTCTTTGTTTAAAAGTGCAAATCACCATGTAATCTCAGTACGCTGCCATGATCTTGATCTTGATGAACTTAGTCTCAAGAGCGCAGATGATTGGGCAGAGGTTGGAGGTGGTCCACTAACAGAAACTTCCCAGTGGAGTCTGAGGTCGAGCTGAGCGTGGAGCAAGAAGTGAGACATAGTCTTTAAATTTGCATCTGCGGTCAGTGAGTTCTAAGGGTTACAATAGTTTTTAAAGGAGACAGCCTGCGAAAAAATGTGTTGGATAATGTCCTGAAGGTACACTTGACCAAAACCAAAAAAGTCATTTTTAAAAAAATATTTTTTTGCATAAAACTTTAATTTTCAGAGTAATTTACTGTCAATTCAGATATTGTTTGAAGGTTTCAACAAACAAGCTGTCAAATGAAATCAAAATCATGATGTGATGTTAAATATTTAAGCAGATGTTAATTCTTTCAAACACCGACTGTTTGATCGTGACGATCAGCGCACGGAAATATGAACATTCTGCCTGGTTCTAAATAATCAAAATGCCAAATTTTGCGCAGTCCCATGTGATGATTTCGATAAGGTCTGTGAACACTTGCAATCTTCCAGAGTTGTGTTCCATTTAAATGTTTATCTTGTGGGATTGTCATGCTTCTGGATGACTCCCAAACACACACAGCATGGCCTCCACAGGTCGGTTCTGTGGATAACAAGCATGATGGCTGCATCACTTCATCTGTCACTCTTCTCCTCCTAATGCGCCCATCTCTCCGTAGAGGGACTCATCAAACCGCATTTTCTACCCAATTTCTTCAGAAGTCACTTTTTCTCTGACAGCTAAAGAAATCTCGCTTTTAAATTCAGAAAGTATTGTTTTTCAGTTTTCTGTATATATATGAGTGGAAAAATACATTCTATATCTCTTTTTCTTCTCTAACTGAGCCCTTGTCATGACGTTAAAAATTGTTCCCTCAAATAAGCATTTTGTGCATATAAATTAGAGTTTTGTGAGCACAAATTACTATTTTGTTTTTATTATTACCATTTTAGTAGTATTTTGGGTGAACAAGTTTGAATTTTGTGCACACAAAGTCGCATTGTTTGAACAAGTTATATTTTATTTTCACAATTGATAATATTTGAACAACTTTTGTGTGCTCAAGATCGATTTTTGTGCTAACAAGTTAGCATTTTGCCGGCACAAGTTACTGTTTTGTGTGCACACACAAAAAAAATTCTGCACAAATTAACATTTTTATGTGCACAAGTTAGCATTTTGTGCTCACAAGATAGTATTTTTGGGCACAAATTAGCATTTTTTCTGGACACAAGTTAATATTTTGTGTGCACAAGTAAGCATTTAGTGACCACAAGTTTGCATTTTGTGCGCACAAAATACCAATTTGTGGCAACAAATTAACATTTTTGCACACAAAATAATAATTTGTACCCAAAAAAATTCAAATTAAAGGGAACAATTTCTTTAAAAGTCATGTCTAAGGCTATATACAACTGTTAATGACTGAATTTTTTTTAAATATACATTTTAATTTAGTGGCGGTGTCTTAGATTATTTTTTCTTCTCACAGACTTTTACTCTTTTTCGTGAAAGTAACAGGAAAACCTTGAATGTACTCAGATGTTTTTTGTAATGAAAAGGTAGAAAGAGGAAAACCGAGTTACTGACTGCATCAGTTGGGTATAAAGAGCGTCTTGCCGGATGAAATATAAAGACTATATATAAAAAAAAAAATGCAATATTTTTCTAATGAAAGTCTATTTATTTGCTCTGTTTTATTAGTCTTTCCTTTCTTTGTGTATATTGTTGTTAATCTCTTTTTATGGGGACGATGTAATATCTGTGTGCCGTGTTTCACAATAAAACAAACAAACTCTGTTAGATATATGTCCTAATTTTAATCTTTGCTTTGAACTGTGCTCTTTTTGTGTTTGCATGTCTGTCAGTGTCCAGTGTTTATAAAAAATGTAAACAACAACAAAAACAAACAAGAAATGTTGGAAAAGAGGTAAAATGTAGGTTTTGATGGGTACAATGGTATCACGTCCCTTAAAAATGATAGCTCCACTACTATAAATAAAACCTGTCGCTGCTCTTGCAGGAACACTTTAGCCTGACGATCAATCGTAAAAGGATTGCATCTTCTTTTCAGAAAGGAAACACAAACAAACAGCAGGATTTGGTGAGCCGGTTCTGAAGAAAACAGCATTTTTCACTGTGAACATCTCAGCAATCATTTATAAAGTGATATTTGGATTTTGTGTTATTGTTGTTTGTTTGTACAGTTGACCATATTGATGTGTTTATATTTATGAAGTAACAGGTGATCTAGTTTGTTCTCTGTGTATAAAATCAATGAAAATCCGACCCTTTTAGGCCTTTAGACTGCTGAGATTTTTGAGACTGAAGCAGCAAAAGCTGCCAAGATGTAATCAGAATCCTCCTTTTGTGTGATTTTTTTTGAATGGATAATCATTGTTTTTAATTCAAATTGGCCCCAGAAGTTCAAATGCAGAGGAAAGACTGAAGGGACTGTTGGCAGTAAATCGACAGAATACTGATGCTCGAGAAACACTTAAGTACTTAAGCAGTGACAGCTTCATTATTAGAAGAGAATTTCTTCAAGCCATCAAAACAAAAAACACTTGCGCACTTATCTGTGGATTTTCCTGTTGTTTTGCTTTGAACTATACTTTAACAGAAACCATTTTGCGTTCTGAAATAAACTTTTTATGAACTTGAGATGTTTCATTGGATTCAGTCTGTTCCTCCCTAAAGCTACAGTTTAACTTTTAAAATCAGCTTTTTAAACAAGCAGCATTATTGAAGGCTTTCAGCCTCAGACGGGATTTGAAACAAACAAAAGACTGGACCAAAGATTAAAAAGACTATGAATGGCATTTGAACGCCTTTGTGTTTCTGTGTTGCGTTTCGTCGCAGTGGGATTTCACATCTGACAAACTCTCACACTCCATAAATGATGGGAATTTGCAATAATGAGATTACATGAAGGACAGCTTAATGAGTGACGTTCTTCCAAGGCACCACACAAAAGAGAGGGAACCTCAAAATGAGCTTTAAAAAAAAAAAAAACTAAAAACTAAAGGTTGATTGCTATAATCCAAATAACACCAATAAAGGGGTTTTAAAAAAAAAAAAATCCCACTTTGATCTATTTTAAAAGCGTCCCCAGTGGTCTTTAATTATAATTATGCGGTTTGTAGTCAAAACAACAGCAAAAAGGTGTTGTTTTTCTAGGACATATTTACTGCAGAGTGGCAATATTTCACCATAAATTGGCCTCTGAGTTGTAAGAGGGAATGTTGGGGTAGAGTAAGCCTGCCCTCACTTCCCGTCACTCATCTGTTTACACTAACTTACAACCCCTCTCAAGTTAACATTGTCACTACGTACAATTTGCACACATTTGACGGTTAAAAACTGGTCGTATGTGAAAATACGTGGAAAAAGTGAGAAAAGTTGTTATCTTTTCTGTGACGATTGTCACAGAGGTATCACGAATGAACCATGTTAAAACCACGGAAGAAATACGAATAAACCACACAAAGAACGCATAAACCACACGCGCTTCATTGACTTTCTTCACTTTGACATTGGAGCACTGAGGAGAAATCATATGGCGTCAGCACCATGGACAGCACCCGCCAGGGGTCCTTAGTACAAGAGGACCTCGCCCTAGCAAACATATAGTTTGGATTTGGGTTAGGGTTGCTGTTAGGGTTAGGAATCTTTTAGTATAGATACGCAAATTCAGCTTCTGACTACAGTTGCGACATTTCTGCTTCCGGCTAGTGACGATTTTCATGTTGCGTTTGGGTGTCATCTTGCCAGCAACCAGGTCCCACCCCCTCGTGATGATGCTTTGTTTTAACTAAACTTTTGGATCCCCCTGGTCCATCTGGTCCACACCAAGTCTATTTCAGCTGCTAGGTGCCAGCCGAGGCTCCAGCCCGGGAGATCTGTGAGAAGAGCTAGACACCCGTCCAGAGTCGCATATTCACCCATTGTAACCACCCACGTCCCGTGAGCCAGTTTTCCTGCTCAGACGAGCTGAACGAAGGGGAGTTGGAGACCTCCACTCAGTATAGAGTGCCGGAGGGGTGAAAGATCAGGCAATTTAAATACCTGTCCCACAGTATGCAAATAAATGAACCATGTGTGATTATTGTGCTTTCATATGCAATTTATTAGTCATTTGTGTTTATTTGCAATTTAAATCATTTACATGTGCATGTGATATAATCGTTACACATGGATGGTACATGTGTGAAAAGTCCATTGGACATACGTGCACAAAGAAGGAACAGTTGTAGAAACCACAAATGTATGCATCTTGCAAAAAAAAAACACAATTGCATATGATTCACGTAATAATTGCAGATAAACAACATAAAAGATGCATAATTCTCAACTCTCCAAATATTTTGAACGGCTCAAAACCAAATTCACATAAAAACTCGTTGGCTGAGACTCTCGACAGACATCGAATGTTGTGTACAAGTAACACTTATGAATGACGTATATCACACTGAAATCACATACATGGACAATGCGCAAATTGTTTGTAGCGGCAGTGTAACACGGCCTTTACCGTGAACAAAAATGGCGACCAATATTCTAGCTATCCAGCCGTAGAGCTCTGAGCCAGCTCGGAGGAAGACAACGAAGACGTACATGGATCTATTGTCTACAAATGGATGTATCAGAAAGTGAGTTTGTGTCCCTCCTAGAGTAAAATTGTTTTTTAATTTACTCTTGATTCACAGCAAAATACTCAAAAATGCAGTTTTGAGATTAATTTTCTTCATTTGTCTGAGAAAAATGCCACAAAAACATGTCAAAAGCACGTTTTTTGATGTTTTTTAACATTTTTTTTAGCCTATTAAACAAAGAAAGGTGCAAGTAAAACTGTGAAGAAACCTCGAACAGAACCCGACTCAGTGACGGTGACCATCTGCCTGGACTGCTTTATGACTGAGGAGTGAAGCAGACAAACCCAAAACACTGGAACATCTGTTATCAGACAAGTTAGAAACTGAAACAGTGGGAGAGCAGGGATCATACAGGCATACAAACACAGAGCATCTGTTATCAGACAAAAGACAAATGTGTGTACCTTTAATAATGAGAGAACGGGATGAAGACGGATGAGCTCAAAATCCCAGGAACATCTGTTATGAGCGAAAAAATATTCGTCAGTCGAATCCAAAAAAGGGTCAAACCAGAAAGAGTGCATTTCTTCTTATCAGTGATCTAATGGGATAAATCCACTCAGTAGCTGCTTAACTGACACTCACTGTGATCCCATCAAAATTGAAATGATAGGAAGGCTGATGTGCTCTTTTGCTGCGGGCTGTTTTATGTCGAGAGGCTTCGTGAGA
The DNA here is from genome assembly GCF_002922805.2 of Oryzias melastigma. Taxonomy (NCBI): domain Eukaryota; kingdom Metazoa; phylum Chordata; class Actinopteri; order Beloniformes; family Adrianichthyidae; genus Oryzias; species Oryzias melastigma. The sequence goes on from NC_050512.1 coordinate 23,874,861, forward strand.
TCCAGCACCTCCAATTTCACCTGAAAGAAACGATAAACCTCAGAGCAAACGCTTCAGTTCAGAACATCAATGTTTCCTATATCCTAATATATAAATAATAAAAATGATGGGAAACAAAACTGAGCTCTGTCATGAATTCATCACATCTGGAAACACTGTGGCTGTAATGCGGACACTGAAAAACTTGAAATGTATGAATAATGAATTGTTTTAGGTGACAAAAACTTTTAAATGAGTAGAATAGAAAGCTAGACTACAAGCAAAATATGAAATGAACCCCCCAAAAACCCCCCCTCATTATCTTTTTCCCCTTTTCTCTTTCCACTGCAGAACTACGCTTCTTTTTGCCATTTTTTATTGAAAGAAAACTATTCATGCACATGCATAAAGTAGCAGCAGCAGGAAAAAAACGAGACAGCATGCACTAATGTCTTTAAACGCCAACTTTTACTTTCAGAATAGTTTGTGGACAATGGCGGAAATGACTTTACATAAGGTAATTATCTCCTTAGTATTCAGCACAATTATCAATGCAGCTTAAAGGCTGGCCTTCTCCCCGAAGAACAGGAAAACTTTAAGAGTTCATTCAGAGAGTCTTGTACTTGTATATATAATGTAAAGTAAGAAAAAATATCAGTAATGTATGTATTTATAATGATTTTTTTTTCTTGGAGAAACTTTAAACTTTGTTCAAGAAAAAAGTGTTGAAAAGTGTAATAATTGGAGGTTTGTTGAGGATTCAAGACAGATCAAGAAAGGAAGCATGTTTAATTTATGTTTAATAAAAAAGACACTCACCAGCTACTTGGTTAGTTCCGGGTTGAACCCCCTGTTGCTTTCAGAACGGCCTTAATCCCTGGTTACATTTTTAATTTAACCTTTATTTAAACAGGTAAAATACACGCTGAGATCAAGATGTATTTTGCAAGGGTGACCTCGCCATAATAAAACAATAATATTGTAAGTAAATATAATAAAATAAAATTTGAAAGTTTGAATTCCCGAATTTCCACCCTAATCCCAACTACTATCCCCAAAAACTATCTAGTGCCCTGGATCTATGTTGTTAA
>NC_050512.1:23876002-23898571 GCF_002922805.2 Oryzias melastigma
GATCCTAAATCTACGACTTCTAATATTGTAAATTAATTACTTTTATTCTCGTAAATGTATGATTTTTTTTAATACAGTATAGTAAATTTATGGCTTTGAATCTCATACATTTCAGAGTTTTAATCTCGTAAATATACGATTTTTAATTTAGTAAATCTACAACTTTTAATCTCAGAAATATATTACTTTTAATCTCGCAAATCTGCGAAATTTGATTTAGTAAATTTGTGAGTTTTAATCTAATAAACGTTACCTTGTAAATCTACGATTTTTAACTTTGTAAATCTACAACTTTTAGTCTCATAAATCTATGACTCTAATTCTCGGAAATCTACAACTTTTAATTCTGTAAATTTGTGACTTTTAATCTCGCAAATCTACAACTTTTATTTTTGTAAATGTACGACTTTTATTCTTGTAAATGTACCACTTTTAATTTGGTAAATTTATGACTTTCAATCTCGTAAATTTACCAGTTTTAATCTTGTAAATCTAGGATTTTAATTTTGTAAATCTACAACTTTTAATCTCATGAATCTATGATTTTTAATCTCGTAAATCGATGACTTTTAATCTAGTAAATATAAGAAATGTAATCTCTTAAATCTACGACCTTTAATCAAGTAAATTTATTACTTTTAATATAATACATTTTATGAGTTTTAATCTTGTAAATCTATTATTTTTAATTTAGTAAGTCTATGACTTTTATTCTCACACATTTATGACTTTTAATCTTGTAAATTCACTAAACTAAAAGTCGTGAATTTACAAGAAAAAATCATAAATTTAGCCTATAAGTTCCAAAGTCATAACTATATAACTTTATTCTCGTAATTGAACTGTTACCACTTTTTTCTCGTAAATGTAAGAGATTTATATTCGTAATTTTATTTATATATATATATATATATATTTATAAACTGGCCCAAGTACACTCTCGTATCAAATAGCCACCGTTATAGGAAAGACATTTACCAAAAAAAATAATAATAATACTTTTTCGGCACATCAAAGTGAAATATCTCGTAGGAAAAGGGGGAAAAAATGAGGTTTAAACACAGAATAAGTGAGCTGAAAATACCAAAATTCAATACAACAGAAACCGCATGGGACAGAAAAACCTTCACAAAGCTTAGAACAAGTCTCAGGTCTTCACAACAACAACAGCAAAAAAAGTAAATAGCTTTTCATACCCTGAAGAACAGTGACATCTTTGATGTTTTTCTTCTTTGATTTTTTTTTGTCTATTTTCCTCAGAGACTGAGAACTACCGTTTGGGATAAATTTGGAAGCTTTTAGTCTTAAAAAAAAAAATCTCAACCTTTTGAGTCTGTTTATTTACTTATATACATTTAGACCTTTTTATTTATTTTTTGGGCACAATGTTGCTTTCGTAAAAAGGATCCTTGATGCTGAGTAAAATTACAAAAACAAATTACGACATTTTATAATGATCTTTTTTTTTTCTTTAAACCATGGCAACAAGCCAGGAGGAGGAGGCAGGTAAATGATGTCTTAGTGGAGGCGAGGTTCCTGAAAGAGGATTTTTATAATAATCAGTGACCATAGAAGCACAGACAACAACAAAAACACAGAAAAACAGAGGACTGGTTGATTAGATTAGCAGACAGGAAGATGTGTCCACTTTCAAAATAAAATAAAAAATGTTTCTGGTTGATATTATTTTTTTATTTTTTGCTATATTTCTGGAAAACATGACTTTTGACTGCTTAATTGAAAAGCTTACCCGTGGGGCTGTCCAATGTTATCTTCTAAAGGTCACAGATCCCACTTTGCATCCTCTCACTTCTTCCTTGGACCAGCAAATGAAATAATACATTTTTTTTACTTAAAATGTGCAGATCTCCTTTATCAAACATGTAAATGTGTCTTTTCCTGGCTCCCCTCTTTTGTCTTTGATTGTGTTTTTGTTCTTAATCAGGTTCCAAATCCTGGTCATCAGGCCCAGACGTTCTGCATATTTTACACATTTCCTGGCTCCAAACACACCTGATCCAAGAAGATGAGTCACCCGCGGCTCCTGCAGGGATGGATGAGGAATTCATGAGTTGGACTGGGTGTGCCTATTTTTATTTTATTTTTATTTCAAATTTTATAATCATTTTTCAGAAGAAGAAATCCAAATATCATATTGTTTTAAATTGATTTAATTAAAATGTTGTTAACATAAGGAAATAATGTCTATACTAATAACAGAATCTAACAACTATATGGATTTTTTCACTTGCATTTGAATTAATTCCATGTCAAAAAATACATGAAAGCAAACAAGACAGCAGATGAGAGAAAAAAAAAAAAAAAAGATCCCCACAGGGACAGCAAGCCTGTATATAGGAGCTAAAGCACAGCAGTGGCTTTAGGAATATAACAAAAGGTTAATTACTTGTGTGCTTGTGGCAAAAGGTCTCTCATCTGTGCTCAGCATCCCTACTCTGAGATGTATGCACTCTATGTGCAAGATAATCTCCCTCATGAGTGGGTGGCTTCATCATCCACAGGCTCCTCCAGGCTGAACAGAGAAGGCTGTGAAGTTGGAGACAAAGAGACAAGAGGACATGCTCTACCTGCATATGGAAATTAAACCATTAAATTACCAACGGATGTTAAATTAACATGTTTGAAAAGAATAAAAACGGCTCGTTCTATCTTTTTTTACCGTTTTTTTGTGTTATTTCTATAATGTCTTGAATGTGAATTGGCTTCCTGAGCAGAGATCAATCTATTTATTGAAAAATTAGTGCTTGTGTGGGAAAAAAGGTGATCATCATGTTTCAAGTAAACCTTTCCAAAGGGAGAAAAAAAAAGAAAAATCATACAATTCCAAGAAATTATCTTCCTCCCACAATTTTGAAAGTATCTGGACTTACCTGAAAACGAGTGTGTTTCTAAGAAACGCGGAGAACAGCTGCAACCGTTTCAGCCCTGAGCGATGCTGCGTCTGTATCAGAGTGCATTTCCATACAGCCATGATTGGCCATGCAGTTTGTGCCGGGGTTTAAAAACAGACGCCGTTGAAAGTTTTGCCGTTGGGAATACCTTTAGGGTGTGTAGAACCCATCCCCAGCTGAATGTGGTGATAGCAGGATGCACTCTGGACAGGTGTCAATCCAAAACAAGACATGCAATTATAGGAGAAACATCGTCGAGGAAGACTGGATTCTTGGTAAAAATGTATTGGAAAATGCTGCAAAAGTGTTTTTTTTTTTTTAAACAAGTGGCATTTTGTGCATCTGATACCTATTTTAGTTTTCTTCTGTGAGAGTGAAGGTAAAGAGGAGCTGGACAAAAGCTTTTAAGTTTAACCTTTGCTTTCTTTGGCCCTGCTTCAATACACAAAGGGCCAAATAAGTGGGAGGATTCTCTTTGTGCTGAAGAAATGTCATCCTGAAATGACAGTCGGTTCCTTTTGCAAACAGCCTCAGTATTGGATTTCACATCTTGTCTGTTATCCAAAGTAACATTTAGATGCTGCAGATTTTCCCTGAAATGCATCTCTCATCTCCAAAAAAAAAAAAAAAATAAAGGTACTCCGCTCCATTTTACTAGTCCTGGAATCCACATTCATCTTCTTAGTTTTGATATGGAAAATAAGGCAATTATTTCTACACTGTTTAAAAAAGGCGGTCCTTTGATTTCTGTTATTTCCAGCCCCCAACCACCTCGAATCCGTGCAGGAACTGCAGAGTCATTGAACTGCGCTGGTGGGAGCTCAGCTGCATGCAGAGCTGCTTTGCTTCAGATCAACTTTGCAAAAACACGACTCTTTCAGTCTCTCGGGCATTCTTCTGGAGCCTCCTAAAAGGATTGAATCGTGTTAAATGCACTGAGAAATTAAAAAGAAAATGAACATCGCAGTTCTGCCGCCTCCATTCCAACTGACAACAGCATTTTTTTTTTCTTTACTTTAACTCCAGGACAGTAAATAAACGGCAGCGGGTCCTGAGAGGGTTTTTACTCGCATGATTAGGCGTGAAAATGACAGTCTGGAGATGTGAGGGCAGCGGGATGAGGCATGGGGGTGAAATGGAGTTGCAGACTTTAACTAAGCTGGCCAGACTGTTTTTTCACAGCTGTAAAGCCGATTTAAGAAACAGTGCTGGTGTGACATTTTTTCAACTGCATCTGTTTAGACTATCTGGAGAAAGTCAGGAATGGAGAGTTAAAAGATCCACAAATGAGGTTCAGAATGAGGTCGGAGGTGAGTTAAGCTTGGTGCAGACTAACTGATGTAAAAGGCATGTACCTATCACCTCACAGTTCTGAACTGAATTTAAAGAAAATTATAGAACATTTTCTTGAGAAGCGAAGTTAATGCTTTTAGTATTTGGAAGCTAAGGGACATGAGTCAGTCTGGCAACTGCTGGGTTTTTAGGTTTTCAAGTGCACCACACGCTGGCTCATAGCTGTTGGAAATCAAATCTGGAGCACCTGTGTTCAGATAATTCCCACCTATCAAAATTCCACACCGGCTTCTCGGTGCCCAGTGCTGGAGACTGCCTTCCATCTCACGGCACAGGAGGTGAGACATATCTGTACAAAACTGACATCCGTCAGCAGATCCTCTGAGGTCACGATACTCAGAAACCGGGACACTCACTTTCCCGCTGCTCTACTCAGGCAGCTGTATATATTACACCCCAACAACTTAGCCGTTCCTGGAAATTAATATTTATGAGTCTGAAGGTTTAATGGATATCCAGCGATTTCTCAGCCTGTTTAGGACCAATATAAACAAAATGAATAAATGGGTGAGAAGGAATTCAGGAGAATATAAACCTTGGACTCTTTTTTTTTTTTTTTAATGTCATTTTTCTTGAGAGCAATTTAAAATGAACAGCCGTCCTTCCTGCAAAAGCTCTTTTTAACAAGATGCAAACTAGAAAATATAAAAGAGCCCGTGACACTGTAAAAAATGAAATTTCCCTTCAAGGTAAAGTCATTTATTTTAATATGTTGCTATGAACGTCTCAGAGACACGTTTATTTTAGAAGAGATTCACACTTTCTGCACCAATTCCATCCTCTCCAGTGAATGTTAGTATTTGAAACAACATAGTATATATAATTACATTTATTATTACATTATTATACTTTACTATTTTGCAGGCAAAATCAAAAACATTCAGCAAACAGTTGTTTCAGCAGCTACAAGTTAGTAAAAACTTCATGACTCAGTTTCAGTTCATAAACAGTAAATATTTGGAGTACATCCAACGTCAACTGAGCCAATATCATTTAAATATGGAGTTCCCCAAGGCTCCATCCTGGAGCCCCTTCAATTTCACATCTACATGCTCCTATTGAAAGATTTGATTAATTCTGTAATTTGTTTCTTTTAAAAATACAAGTTTTTATTGAATTAAATTTTTGAGTTGTGTAAACCATCAACTCAATATTTTAAATAGGTGAAAACTAATGATTTTAAATGTAATAAATTACAAAGTTTTTGTTAATTAATTTAAAATTTAACATACTTTAGTTCTTGGGGAAGGGTTGGGGGTGGGGTTGTTAAAATAAGATTGTAAATAAGAAAAAGCATTATCTTAAATACTGTTGAAGAAACGTGTAATTATTGCAAATGCTGATTCGAGTAGAGTGTAAATTCTGTTTTGTCTTTTTTGATTGAAAATTCAATAAAAAAGAATGTGGCAAAAAAAAAAAAGTTTAACATACTTTTTTCAGTGTATGAAGAAGAAAAACATTAGTTACAATACCTACACAGATGACGCGCTGATATATTAAAGACACGCTTCAATGAAAATTATGCTTTTGATGTTTTTAACATGTTCTTGTGGCCTTTTTCTCATAATGGAGGGCATTCTGTACATAATTTAACTTAAAATTGCATTTTTGAGTATTTTTTTCATTCAAATTGTTGTGAATGGAGAAGCTGCATTCAGCTTTAATGCTCTGTATATCTGGAACAGACTTCTAGACGGCCTCAGATCCACTGAAACAGTTTATTTCAATCCACGTTAAAGACCCACCTGTTCTCCGCTATATTCATCTCTTTTTACTTGAAAGTTTACATCCACACAGTAACTTTAGGTTTTAAATTCAGTTATTTTTTTATTTTAAAATGTTATTCTAATTCTTTTGCATCAATTTCATTTTTTTTTATCTTACTGCTTTTTAACTAAAAAAAAAATCCTTCGGAAACAAGGACACAAAGTATCTGTAGATTATTAGAAATGAACCTCAAGGGGAAAATGTTATGTTTACTTTTGATGACTGACCTCAAATTGTTTTATGAAGTTCATGCTTTGCTGCTTTCAACATCCAAACCTCTGTAATACAGACTATTTAAACGTGTGTGAACTTCACATCATGCTTTTGAGGTTTTTCACAAGATTAGATAAACTACCCAGAACACAAACGCCTCACTATAAGCTGAATATTTTATCTATTATGGGATGGACATTTTATTATGCCGGATGTGATTTGTCCTTGGTAAATGACTGTTCAACATCTCTTCAATCTGCTGATAAATATCATGACTCTTTGTTGCCAGATGCACAAAAAGGTGCCTTTATGAGCTTTTCATTAAATAAATCTAGATTTTCAAAGAAAAATGAGCCCACAGAAGAACGTATTTAATGTCTGACCAGGGGGTCAGTGAGCGGCAGATGAAAGTCTTCATTTATTACAAACAATTTGACCAATTCTACACTATTTCAGTTGAACAGAAGTAGGAGAAAACTTGGTATATGTGCGAGTATGAATGGAAAAACAGGCAAAATCCAATGACAAACTAGAAAAGTTGCATGAACTCCAATAATGCTCGTGTGAATGCTTTTTGCTGACTGTGGTCGCTGAGGAAGCTAAAAGCTGTTTGCTGAAAATTCTGAAGCAATTAACTTTAATTGCTGTATAATGTCCTGAACATGATGAATGTTTTGATGCCAAACTTGCATAATTTGCAGAAAAGTGTAAAAGAGTTTAAACTTTTGTCTTAAAATTTCAGAAAATGTAAAAAAATTGCAAAAAATGTAAAGTATTGCATAATATGTATAAATACCAAAAAAAAAGGAATGTCTAGAACATTCTCAGTGTTTTGATAGCAATATTGCATAAGTTTCAAAGTGCACAAATATTGGAAACATTTTGTAAAAAAGATTGCAAAAATTGCAAAAAACTTTTCATGCGTAAAAGGTATAAATACCAAAAGTACAAGCATGAATGTCCAGAACATGCTGAACATTTTGATACCAATCTTGCATAATTTGCTGAAAGAACACACACATTTGAGGAATTACATTAAAAAAACTCACAAAATTGTCATAAAATTTCAAAAAATTACACAAGTAATGGTGCAGAGGTCAGCAACCTTTGACGGTAAAAGAGCCATTTGGGCTTGTTTTCTACCGATCAAAACCTAGAAGGAGCCGCATAATCCTACTTTAGCATTTAGGAAAATTGGATTTGCATTCATGACCTTTGTTTTTTTTTAAATAAATATGAATTATGTATATTTTTTGGCACAAACAAAAGCAAAAACATAAGAGAAACTAGCATTTCTTAAAATGGGATTTTTAAAATGTTCATACCTTTTAGCTTTAGTAGATGCCAAATTAGCGAAAAAGCTAGCTTGTTGCCTAATTACAAGCTGAACTCCAAATTAGCATAAAATTCCTCAGTAAATTAAATCAGCCAAAAGTGCTAACATGTTGCTAAAATAAAAGCTAAACACTAATTAGCCTAAAAACTCAAGCAGATAACAGAGTAGCCAAGAATGTTAGCATATTGCTAAAATAATAGCTAATCTCTACACTTTTGAAAATTACTATTTAGAGCCACCAAGGAGGGATAAAAGAGCCACATGTGGCTCTGGAGCTGCAGGTTGCAGACCCCTGTAGTGGTTTTATGGTGTATTTTTTTTGCTTGTGTCTAAACATGGTACGCTGTGTTGAGATATGACCTTTTTTTGCTACCCAAGCCCTAGCCCCCCCTCATGTGGCCTTCTACTCCCATGCTAAAGGGGCACTATTCAGTTGGCTGCTGTCAACTGTCTATGTCTACCTATTTGTGTAACTTGTTCTGGTTTGTACTGGAAAACAATTAAGAAAACTGTTTTTCTATTGAGGCAAAATAGTATTTGTACTCATAATGTTACAGTCCCACTGTAAATACATCCATGCACCCCCAATAGAGGCAGGGCTGACATCAACCAGACCACTGGGAGCATCGTGGTGTTCACTGTTTTACCCAAAGACTCTTCAATACATGGTCATGCAGAGCGGGTACCAAACCTGTGATCTTCAAACACAAGGACATAAAAACAACTCCACATGGTTTTAGATTCTTTCAGGTTGTTCTGAATCTGCTTAATTTTTAAAAAAATCACCTCACCTTTAATGTTATGTTCTTAGATGTCAGGCTGGTCTTATCTGAACAAAACACGCTTTCTTCTTGCTCACAAAGTGATGCCCTTCACTTGTGAAGCATCATCTCATAAAAGATCCCTTAAGAGGACTTTTCTTTTGCTCGGCAGCTACACACTTCTAGCGCATTCCGTCTGTTTTGATCAAAAGCGGAGGAACAAAACTCCGTTGAGACATTTGGTGTTTTTCCAGATATCCTCTCTAAGGTGAAGCTCGACCTTTTTATCAACAAACTTTTCTTTTTTTTATGTATTTTTTTATATAATGAATGAACTTGACAATGCTTTGGTGAAAATGAGCTTTTGTGGTCACGAGAAAACCATGAAGGTTCTTAAACCTTTTTTAAAGTTTTACAAGAAATAAAATATCTAACATCTTTCTACTTTCAATAACCTTTAGTCACCACTCTATTTTGATTTGTGAAACTTTCTTATGCAGATAAAAATACATCAAGTTTGTTAGCTAATTTTACTTCAGAAATAATACACAAGTTTTATTTAGTTTCTCCACATTTTTGCTTCATATCTTGACTTACAAAAATCTACAGTTTGCAACATATAGAAAATATGAAACAATTTCTGAAAGGTTATTATGAAGTCAGAGTCTGTGCAAAGATCATTTTTCCCTAAGGAAAAAAACATATACCAAAAAAGCAACCATATCCTTAGGCTTTCTGGGCATCTAAAGATGCCTTTTCTCGAAACAAAAGAACAAGGAACAGACAAAAGGTGTGTTGTAGCTCAGAATAGGACCATCCTGGGAAAATGGAGCCCTGTAAATGTACTATAGATGGTACTTCAGAAGTCTTACCAATCCGGGTCTCAGGTTGAAAAACAGCCGACAACAAAGTGACAAATGACATGCTGAGAGATCTGAAGAGACATCTGTGCCTCACCATGGAGGACGGTCTGAGCTCTTCTCGATCAGACTCGCTGGATTACATTTTCACATATTGACTTCAGAGCACATGTTCACTGAATGTTAGATGTATGACCAAGCATTAGATTTGAGAATTAACATTACCACATACCAGCACATGTTGATGAGTATGAAGCGAGATTTGTTGCCAAAGTATTGGTCCGTAAAAAAAAATGCACATGTTATAAAACATTTGTGTGTCTGTAAAGCTATTTTGTAACTAAAACTTGTGAGTCTATAAACATGTTTTGCTTCTTTGTGAGACGTCACAGACAAAACCTGAGTTACAAGTACTTTTGCTTCTGAATAAATCAACCAATCAGAAGCCTTTCACCGTCACCCAATCGGTGGGGCGCTTGGATTAGCCGATCAGATCCATGATATCTGTGCTAGGAAAACTGAGACACTAAGGAGACAAGGCAAAATAAGAATTATAAGAATTTCATGAAACCAGTGCTTATCAACACAATTTTTTTCAGTTTCAAGGTCGGAAAACATTAATTACCACATTTTGATTACCTTCTTGCCTTGAGAATTTTTTTTTCCTGGCATAAATATTATACATCTGAGTTCTATTTAAGTCCATTGATGCATCAATTCAGAAAAAAAAAAAAGGAGAAACGTGAAACAGGTTTGGGTTTCAAAATAAAAGCTTATGTTGTACTTTCAAAATAAAACTTTATAAAATTTTATTTAAGGTGATGTGCCGACGCAATGACATACATTATGAAGGGTTTTTATACTAAATTACCTAAAATAAATAAATAAATAAATAATATATATATATATGTTAGGTTACCCTTTTATACTTTATTACTATCACAATGATGAATAATAACCTACATGGAGATCCAGACCAGTTGAAACCAGTTAGGCGATTCTTCAAGGTCTAAGTCAGTACTTTTCCACTGAAAAGCTAAGTCTCAATTACCTGCAAGGTCATAGCATTTGTGAAAGTTAAGGAATGGTCACCAAAGCGCCTGAAGAGGGAATACATCACAGCTGTCAAATTCCTGATGAAAGCAGGATTTCTGAACACCCTTGTGACCACACAGTACTGCAGTCTGGATTTCTGACAGAGGGGGGCTAAGGTTTTAGTTTGCAGAAGGTGGCAACTTAAAAGCTAATTGGGCAAAGTCTAAAGTCAAGATAATCCCCTAAAAGCCTATTTAAAGAAGGGAGCAGTGGTTTGCTTTGAATCATATTAATTAGGGGATTTTGTTTTATGGTCCAATCAAGAAATTTGAATAAATCTACATGCAAATGATTAGAGAAAGCAGGAATAGATGAGTAGAAAACAAATATTTTGCCAGTGCTTGTAATTTTACAGATGTTTCAGGAAAGCAAGAAAAAAAGGAACACTGTGATAAACTTTTACATTTCAAAAATCATGCTGGTGTGTTAATGGAGCTCTGCAGCATGCATGTATTTCTGTGTTTTTCAGCTCCTGCTGATGCATACATTTGAAAGCATCACAGCCCTGAAGTTTGACAAAGTCTTTACAAAGATTCAGACAAATTGGACAGCTCATGTTTTTAAGTTACTCTGGGAAGGAACTGTGTGTGCTTCTATGCGACTCCTGAAGAGATCTATGAAATAAGCGCCGCTCGATAAATCTGCAATTTAGCCACTTTGACAAAGGAAGCGTCCTTAAGAGGCACACACATGAAAATCTGATTTCCAGAACTGCAATGTTTTATATTAATCGGGGTGGGTTACTTCAAGCTTTTAGATGATTTTTTAACCTCCACTAGCCTTTTTTTGGGTACTAATTAGAAGAAAACATCTGGTAATCAGCTGTGGGTGATGAGGCAGAATAATCTGAAAACAAGTTCCCACAGCTCACGTTTTTTATGTTGCAAATAGAAGTGCATCTGGTCTCAGAGATGTAGAAAACACTAGTGCAAGCATTTTTGTACTCCTAAATCGACTGTCGGAATAAGGCTCTTCGAGAAGTCCTCTGGTATTGTGCATTAGGGCATACACTCTGAAAGTCTTTTGTTTACCACCTCAATATTAATGGCAGCGTAAATAAAAACTGACAGACACGAGTAACAGCAGGATGCTGATGCACCATGCCGTTCTCTGAAAAGATTTCAGATGATCAAAATGTACCAGACTGAATTCTAATGATGGAAGAAATACTTTTTTAATTAATAATTTTTCTTTGTCTATAGTAACATAAAAAAAAATCCAGCATCCATGTTAGTAGGGGTGTGTATTGGCGATACGATACGTATCCCGATATGTATCTATCGATACAATGTATATCATGATATATCCCAAGACTTTACCAGAACAGATTTTCAAACAATTATTTGAAGAGTGTGACTTATAAATAAATAAATAAATAAAAAAAACTCTACCTGAATACTAATGTCTTCTATTGCAATAAAATGGTGAAATTGATTTCATGTAATGATCAAAAAATTAAAAACTGCAACTGTATCTGATATACAAGTTGCTTTTACCTTCATGGTGCCTTTCTTTTGGTAAATTAGAATACAGTGATTTATAAAGGGAACAATCAACCTTGTTTATTTCCACAACAAACTATTTTTCAGTTTAAGAAAAAAATATAAATGAATGAGCCTTAGCCCATAGGGTTCTAAAAGTATGATTTAGGAAATAAAGTGCTGATTATTTCCAACATTTGCTAAATGTAGCTTTTAAATTAAAGTTAAAAGTTAAAGTCCCATTAGCTGTGGCACACCTAGGAGTGCGAAATTTGTTCTCTGAGGCCCAATCCGGATTCTTACCTTCTCCTTTCCCCTTCATTTGGCCCTCCAAACAGAGAGTTATGAAAAAAAAATAGTTTTTCAAATTCCGGACTTTACTTTTGCTTGATGATCTCACCAATAATCGCCGGTCCGCGGAGCTTCCAGCGCTAGAATATACATAACAACAGCAGTTTTATAACTTTAAAAAGGTCATGCTACAAGAAAACGTCATTACTTACATTTAAACATAAACGTCTGGGGTTCAGAGCGCACCCATGTGAAGAAAAGCTCTTCTCCCTTTAGCCTTGCGATGGAGGACTTGTTTATCCTCCATTTGGAGGGTCGGATGTAAAATATAAATTTCCTGGACACGACTAGCACTTAAACTGCCCCTTCTAATAGAGGGGTAGAGAGGAATTCGGATTGGGCCTGCATTTGACCCATCCCATGGAGGAGTGGTGAGCTGTAGACACCGCTACACTTTTGGGGGTTTAACCTCCCAATCCGACCCCTAAATGCTGAGTTGGGAGGCACTTTGTCCCATTTTTAGAGTCTGTGGTATGACTCAGCCTGGATTTGAACTCACAACCTTCAAGTCTCAGGGAGGACACTCTACCACGAGGCCACTGGGCTGGTAAATGGTTCAGGAGTCATAACAGGTACTTCAAAATTAAAGAAAAAAAAAAACAAATTCTTTCTAGAAATATTACAGTGATGACAGGATGAAGGAGAGTGCTTGAATTTGGCAAAGATGCTTTACTTCCATGACCGTTTTCTCACATGCGGAAGTAAGCATTTATTTTACCGCTATAGCCACGACCTTGATTTGTTAGGTGGAAGACATAAGTAAGACGCTCAAGGATGCTCATGAGTAATTGATTAAATATTGTCTTGTTAGCATTTTAAACCGATACAAGTATTGACAAATGAAATATTGCAATTTATCTATCGCAAAAATCCATTATTTCCTCCCGTATTGCCAAACAAAATATCGCGATATATCGCGAAACCAATTTTTGCTCACCTCCCACTCCCCACTCCTACTTGTTAGTAACTCACATAGGTCATTATGGACGAATATCTTACAAATTGTTCTAATTTTCCAAAAAATAGCACTAAATTATTAAAAGTGTTGCATTGTATTTTAAACTATTTTTTAGAAACCTAACGACAACTTTAGTTGCAACTAATCTATTTTTATTAATTCTTGCAAGAGTTTCTAGAAATGCTTCTGTTTTCCTAAGGCTGGGAAAATGTTTCCACATCTGAAGAGGGTCATCCAGCAGCAGCAGCAGCAGCAGCAGCAGCAGCGGTGGAGCGACCGGGCCGTCATCCAGCAGCGGCAGAGGAACCGGGCCGTCATCCAGCAACAGCAAACAGCACCAACGGCAGCAAACCCCGGTTATAATTTAAAAAGCCACCCAAAAACAGCAAGCAAGGTAGCACAATGACAGAAGAAGAACTCTAAGACATAAAAAAAAAATAAGAGATTAAAAACATTTCAGAATAACAAAAATTGACTTAGTCAAATAATATTAATAAAAAAACTAAATGCAGAAATTAAAGAGTTAAATAAATAGAATGCAGAAAAAATATACACAGATTGCACAACTTGAATGTGGTGTGTAGCATCTTGAACGGTAGTTCTACAATTTGTATGTCATTTTTCTTAGTGGTCTTGAAATGATAGGGCAGTTAAACAAACAGATGATGGGAAGGAAACAGAGATTTAGATCTAGAATCAGTTGAGCAACAAATCCTACATGGAGTGGACTCCCTATAAAAAAGGCATTGCTGTCAACAGCAAAGACATAGAAGGTTGCTTCCCTTCTCAAAGAGAAGGAAAAATAACTCATCCGTAACCGTAATGGACGTTGAAAGTATAAAAAGCTCTTCTAAAGCACGGAAGAAAACTAAGAGGAACAAATGTCTACCTGAATGAACATTGAACCAAGAAAATACAATCTATGTGGACAACAAACTGCAGCATTTTCATTAAATTAAAGTCATGACGGTCAAAAAAGTTGAAGACGTGGATAAAACAAGTAAAATAAATATACATGACTATGGATGTAGACATTGATCCATAGTCAATGTCTACATCGTTTAAGTGTCTAATCATGAACTTCCATTCATGCATTTTAACAGCAGGAGCTTCTATGCAATTCTCCATGTTATTGAAGAATACTTGCACAAATTCATCAAAATAAACCTGAAACCTGGCTAAAGCCAAAGAAGGCCACACTTCCAGGCTGAGAACTATGATTTTTCACATGGCGAACAGCAAAAATAAGCGAGACAAGGCGGTGACTCTTTAATCATAAAGTTGTGGAGGAAATATTAAGCTGTATTGATGATGTCATGGAATATATATCTGTAGAGATATGGAGAAACAGAGTAGTGTCATTGTCAGTTGTGTGCATCGAGTACTTGCATCAAACATTGAGACCTTCACAAATGGTATTGATCTCCAAAAAGGTAATATTTCTATGTGGAGATTTTAATATAGATTTGTTGAATCCAAGAAATGCACCAGTGAAAAAGATTTCACTTCATCTTATATCCATTGATCACAAAAACTGAGTAGAATAAGAATACATCGTGTGACCTTGATAGATAGTTTATTCATAAATTGCTTAGAAAATAGAATAATAAGTTGATTGCTGATGACTGACATCGATGACCACCTGCCGGTTTTTGCAAACAATGAACGTCTTTGTAGTGAAATAGGAGAAAAAAAAGCAAATAGTCTACAGAAGAAAACTACCGTAGGAGTCAATGAATGCCTTTAAATCAGAACTACAAGCACAAACTTGGAAAACCCTGTACAAAAGCAATGATATGAACTCAGCTTATGAAAAATTTTTGCAGGGGTTTGCATCATTATGCGACAAAAACTGCCCACTCACAAAATTCTGTAGCAGGAAAGAATGTAATAAAAATCCATGGATGACAAATGGGCTACAAAACGCATGCAAAAAAAGAAGTTTATACAACCATTCTTTAACAAATAGAACTTTTGTAATGTAACCGTTAAACAAAAAGTATAAAAACAAATTAACCTGTGCATGAAAAAAAGATAATTATCCCACAAAAAAATACCAAAAAATAAAACAAATAGTAAAGCAATCTGGAAAGTGTTGAACAGTGTCATAAAAAAACACAAAAAATATATAATATCAGGATATGATGAATATTTTGTGAAATTAAAGCTAAAGTTTGATGATAAAATAAATCATAAAAGGAAACTTTTGAACATTGGATAAAGAGAAATCTAAACTCAATCTATTTGAAACAGAAGTTAAAGACATTCGAATAATCGTTAAACTAATAAAAAACAAAACATCATCAATTAAATTATTATGATGGTGGTAATGATTTCATTGCTGAATCGCTAACTTATATTTGCAATTTATCCTTTCAAACAGGAGCACCTTCACAGAAAGGGAATATAGCCAAAGTAATCCCATTACACAAATCAGGGGACAAACATCAACTCACAAATTACAGACCAGTGGCTCTATTCTGACAATTTTAAAGAATACATGAAAAAGTATTCCTCACAAGGTTGGAAAATTGTGTTGATGTCCGATGATCAATATGATTTAAAAACATAGATCATCATCCATGTCGATTAAGCAATTAACAGAAGACATGATATGGATAATTCCCGTAAGAGTGTTCATCGATCTGAAAAAGCCTTTTGACACTATTGATCATAAATTGGAAAGATATGGAACACAAGGGCTGGCATTAAATGGGTTAAACCGTTATATGAAATACAGACAGCAGTTTGTACAACTGGGAAATTGTAAGTCATCCCTGTTAAATTTAAGCTGCGGAGTACCACAAGGATCAATAGTGGGCCCAAAACTGTTCATCCTATATCTAACACACACACCTGGAGGAGTGAAAATCAGAGTAGGAAAAGGAGCTTGTGAAAATAACTCATATTTCAGTAAAAATGTGTTCTTTAATGTGCAAAAAGGTTATAAATTCTCATATTTGAAAGGCTTAGAGTCGCATGATATAGGCACCTTAAAAAACAACTTCAACCCAAGACAAAAAAATTAAATCAACGGTCAAGCCTTCAAAGTCCAGTATTTAATGAACTGTAGTGTTTTTATGGAGGAAAGACAATAAAAACAAAAAAAAAAATCTTGAATAATTTACAAAAATAAATTGTAAAGAGTAACTTGATTTGAGTTCCTTTATTGCTTTAAAATACACAAAACAGCTTATCAGGATAAACAGAGTGCTTGAAAAAGGAGAGGATAGAAAAATCTTACATTAGTGAAGCTGCAAGTTGCAAGGTTCTATTAGTAACATTGCTAATTCTTGAGGTGAGTTAATATGAACAATTAATTGTGTTTTTAGTTTCAAATATATGATCAAGGGTTGCAAATTGTTTTTACTATTATTCTTTTAGTTTTAATATGACCTAATACTTTTGGCCATTTTTTTAGATCCGATTTCTTTTTTCCATAGATGACTCTCAGAATCATATTTAACTATATCCTCAGGTGCTGGTCTTTTAGAAGTGCCCAAAGTAAAAACTAGCGCACACAAAGATCCAATGTGGGACAGACCCCCTGAGGATCTGAGTTTCTGCCTCTGCAGGCACATTTGAAAGGAAACGGAAGATCCTTTAACCACGTTTTTCTGCTCCCTTTAGGGGTCGCTACTGTGAATCATCCGCCTCCACCTGAACCTCTCGTCTGTATTCTCACTCACAACCACCCTCATGAAGTCCTTCACTGCATCCATGAACCTCCTCTTTGGCCTTCCTCCAAACCCTCTCTTCTGGTATCTTCAACCTCGGCATCCTCTGACTGACAGTTTTGGAAATTACCCATGACTAAAGTGGAGTATTACAGTCACCTCTGCTGTAATGAAGCAGAGTAAAGTTTTTTTTTTTTTTTTCTTTTAAAGAATATTTCTCTTGGAATATGTTCAGAGAGTTGCTAAAACACACCAGCTGCCACCACCACCTCCCTCTTTTTTTTCCATCTAGTCCAACAGGAAAAAAATGTGACAAATATAAACAATATAAAAAAAGTTTAGCATAAAATACAAAAGGGGGTTATGGTCAATAAACCCCTGTAGATAATAAATATTTGAATACATCACGAGATCAATAACTTTCCAAGCCATATTTTGTGAAAATCGGTTAAATAAATGAGGGAGCTGGCCCAATTTTTGTGGTGGATGTCTGCCTGTCCTCCATTGGAGCAGCTGCATTCTTCTGCAATGACTTAACGCATAGCAATGGCTCCTGTGTGCACACGTCTGTCTATAGCAGCAAATAGGCAAGGGCCAATCAAGTAATATATATCAATGACTGTGAAAGAAAAATGCCTGGAGCAAGACTCATGAGATTTGCACTGCTTTGACATTTAAGCTAGAAAGAGAGTAGAACAGATGGATGATGGGAAACAGAGGCAGGCTTACACCCAAACAATCCCATATAAAACTCAGGGGCAAATTTTTAATGAACTTCTGTTGATCTAAAGAAACTATATCCAGCAACAAAGGATTTTCGATTTTAGCTAAATCCTGATTAAAAGACAACTGGGAATCCCTATTCAATTGATCAAAGATCATTGGAGTGGGTCTATCAAATAATTGATTGTAATACTAGCATTTCTTTACACTTCGCTGTCCCAAATGTAAATGTAAATCCCTTTGAGGCACATCTGTCACTTTACATGAATTTCTACTTCTTCATGAATTGCAAAGAAAATATTAGGGAAGTCTCATTTCAACTCAGAGACTAATTTTGTATGTTACTTTTGAAAATAAATAAATAAAAACAAGTCAGCTGTAATGTATTCATTCAGGAGAAACCTCCACAGCACCACAAACATAATCACTCAATCTCATCTCCCTGCATTCGTCTCCACAATATTTAACCCGATTTAACCCGATTTAACCCGGATTCACTCCTGATTTTATTCATCCTCCTCCCCCCAAGGAGAACCACAAAATCTTCAGCTCTGCCTTGTGTTTCTTTCTCCAAACTGTTGTCTTCAATCCGACAACACGGCCGCTCTCACCAGGCTTCCTTTCATTTGTGCCAACAGTATTTTTCCACTGAACCCCCCTCCCCCTCCCTGGAGACACCTGTTTACCACTTTCCCACACTCTAAACTCCTCTTTGACCTGATTCCTCTCAACTCATTTGCATTTTCTAAATTATTCAGATGTTTCTTTCACCGTTTTAACTATTAAAATAATGTTTTTGAAATGTTTCAAATGTTGATGCAATTTGTTGTAATATCCATTACAAAAGACAACAAATATTGCAATAAACTGAAGTATATATCATTTATATTTCAATATATATACAGAGAGAGATGAGCAAACTATTTCTTTTTATTGATTGGTATATATTAAAAACAAATTGGTGTACAAACAAACTTTATTTATTAATTACTTGTATCTTTGTTGAAATAGTTTTTTTTTTCTTGTTATCTCCAAATCAGATTTTGTAACTTAGATGTCTTATAAATATACATTTATACTTATATACATTTGGCTGTGTAATAATTGATACAACTTAAATGTTGCCGGGTAAAATATTAAAACTTTATTTAGTTTGAGTGTTTGCTATAGCTAAGTGTTTGTAAGATATATCTCTGGATGTGTATAAATAAAGTATATAAAAAAATGTGTATTTTAACATACTTAAACATTTAATTATGTTAAGGAATACTGGATGATACATATAGTTACAATGCTTGTTTCAGTATATGTCATATGCTATTGATGCTATTATGGGATACAATATTTTACATAGTATATTATATTGCAATATAAACCGCAAAATATATTCCATAGTGTACTAGCTATTACCATATATGAAAACAACAATGTTTGCAGCTTTTTAATATATTGAAAAATGTATTACTTTATTATATGGAATATATCGTCACTACATTATTGCTCAATATATTGAGAGATGTGTTATAGTTTCGCAAGGGCTAAATTAACCCGTCAGTTTATTCCCTATTTCTATTTTAGCAATTTGGTGTTTTTTTTTTGTTTGGTTTATTGGATCAATTTATTGCCACATGTCACTTTTAACAATCTCTGCCATGTTCTCTGGCTGTTCATAATTATGTAGGCCTACTTTTATCCTCTACATAATTCTACTTTTCTAAATCTTTTCGTTTTTGTTTATTGTTCAGCTTTTCTGTATTTGTGAATCAGATTTGTATTATTGGCTTGGATTATTTTTTTAGTTTTTTTTTATTACTCTGCAAAGCGGCAGATTATGCAGTTTATGTATAAACACGCTAAACACATATAAGAACAGAATGGTTATGGGGAGAGGGGTCGGCCAAAACAATCGGCCAAAACAATCAAAAACAGTTATGTTTAGATAAACTCGGAGAAAAGCAACATCGAAATCACTGAACAGAGTTTTACTTTTGGCTGCAAAAAAGTTTCCACAAAAAATGGTTTATAATCATAAAACATTTTTATTGGTCATATTGGAAAAATAAATGACATATCAAATATATATTCATATACAGAAGAAACTCTGAAAGAAAAAAAAACCCTGGTTGTACTGTAAAAGTATTCACACCCCCATACAAAACAGTGTTAGACATTCAAACAACTTCATTTCGATGCAAAGGTTATTTTTCCTGGTCATTGCACAATAAATACATTTGCTCTCTCTGACAGAGGTCTCCATCTATACGCGCGTATCAGACAACGTCGGAGCTTTGACTGTGAAACAGCCCTATGCTGTGTAGAGCATACACAAAAGTGCTCAGTTCAGATGAGTAAACACTGCAAATGTGCCCAGATGTGCACCCAACCATGAGAAGAAAAAAGAAAATCAAATACTTTTCATTCCCACATCAACCACCTCAACAACCATGGCGTCTTCATAGAAAGAAATAGATATTTATTATGGATTTTTACATATATATGGATGTATAAAGGCTTTTACTTAGTATTATTAGTGACTTTTTCGAAGATTGACAAACAGACTTTTAGAGATTTCTTTTGTATTTCAACAATTGAGGAAACTTGAGTTGCAGAAGATAGGAACAATGAGCTTCTCTTTTTAAAAGCTTGAAGAAAAGTTTTTAATTAAAAAAAAACAGCAGGTTTTAATCCATCAGACAGAACGATTGTCTCTGAACAGATTTTTTTTCTAAGACACGACAAAGCTTCCTTTTCTTTATCCTTTTTGTTGAAAAAGAAATAAGACATGGAACAGTTCTTAAAAGGAGCAGGAAGTAAAATTGCTGATTTGGAGTGCTTTTTTGAACCATATTAATGTTAGTCATGTTCTGTATCCACTTCAGAAGGTCATTTTATTCAAATTTAACTGGATTATGGAATCTGTTTGGACATTTGAAAGAAGAGATTCCAGTTTTTTGTTTTTTCATGTTTACAGCAGTTGTGTCAGCACCTTTTAAAAAGGGGAAAACAGTCCACAAATAACTACAATCGATGAATAATAAGTGCAGCCACTTTACAGTTTGAAAAGCAACGACTGTGGAAGTAAATGTATTCGAGAAATAATCAATGGAACATAAAATGCCAATTTTAAGACTCAAGTTTGTTTTGACTTTTTTAAATCCACATTTATTCCTAAATCTAAATGTTAAAGAGTAAAATGTCAACCAAGCAGGTTTCTGGGCTGACTGATCTAGAGGAGATCTATGAGGAGGAGTGGGCCAAAATCCTCCCTGCAGTGTGCAAACCTGGTAAAACTACAGGAAATGATAGTAAACAAATAGTTACATTTGCAGGTGTTAAAATACATATTTGCAGCAGTAGAACACAAACCAGCTCAGGGGCCTTGTGGTAGAGTGTCTGCCCTGAGTCAGGAAGGTCATTAGTTCAAATTCTGGCAATCATACAAAAGACCCAGTGCCTCCCTGCTTGACACTCAGCATTAAGAGGTTTGATTAGGGGAATAAACCCAATTGTCCTCAAGCACGGCTGAGTCTGCAGCTCACCACTCCCCAGGGGATGGGTCAAATGTGGAGAACAAATTTTACACAAGTAAGTGCGTCAAAACTAATGAGATTTCAACTATAAATTATTTCAAAATTCATTCTGCAAAAAATCAATTGGACAGTGCTTGTAATATTCCCCACAGTACAATTTGCACAGTTTATTTTTTTTCTGTATTCACTCTTTATATCTGCTGGAAATTATGTCTATTCTGCTGCAACAGCCAAATTTCCCAGCTTGGGATGAATAAAGTATTTCTATTCTATGTGATTTTCAGATTATTCGTATAATGTCTCTCACAGTGGACATGCATCCCTCTATGAAGTGGGAGAACTTGCAAACTCAAGTACATATTTGCCTTAATGTACTAGATGTTATCAGTCCCAGAAAATGCTCATTACTCAACAAACCGAAGCATTTCTAATAAACAGAAAACATTTTAAATAAGAGCATTTTTTCCACATACTTAACATATCTGCATTTTCACCCTAAAGTCAACCTTTGCAGCTCTCTGCGAGGAGCTTCCTCTTAGACTCGGTGGACTTCATTTAGCGTAGGAAAGGTTAAAAGTCACGACATGCAAAAAGAAATAAAAAATCTCTTAGCATGGTGCTGAAAAAATATCGATTTGGGATTACAAGACGCAGATCTGACGGCTGACTTCTTTGTTTCTTCCCGAGAAAAATGCCATGTCGGATTAGATTTTCTGCATCAGGACAGCAATTGCTAACAAATTAGGGAAAACTGCACAGAAAGGAAACAATGGTGTGCAGATGAGCGGTGCAGCATTTTTGAATAAACAACTGCACGAATGTATATTGTATTGCTAGTTAAAGGCTGTTGTTATTGCATTTAAAACACTCGACCAAACACCAATTATTTCTTGAATGCCTTGAAGCAAAACCTCGTTTGGCCTTCCTTAGACCATGTACGGTTGTGTTTCAACGTTTGATAAATGAAAGGCAAAAAAGGTCTTTGTAGGTGGATCTGGGATTCTTTTAACGGCATTTTGCAGCTGCTGTGGTAAAAAAAAATCTGATTAAAAATATGAATGGAGATTTAACAACCATTAGGGAAGGTGGAAGTTGTAGTCTTTTTTTTACAATTGAATACTTGCTCATTTGTTTTTATACAATTGGTGTTTAAAATGTCTCAACAATTTGAATAAAATAGGAGATTTTCATAATCAACAATTCAGAGCTGCCAGCAGTATAATTGGGGTTATTGCTGCAATGTTAATGAGATTTGAACAAAAACAGAAACTTTTTTCCAGAAACAAAAAAATGTGATTTTACTTTCTGTAAAGTAAACATCCACCTGGTAATTATGTCAAAGCTGAACCATTAGCAGAAGCTTTTTCATTTCTTTTTTTTCATTTAAAGGAAACATGCTGTGCACACAGTACTTGAGGATGACTCAGAGCAGCGGAATGGATCAAGATGGTCTTTTAAAGTGTTGAAATGCAGCCATGTTTGACAGCAAATAGAACATTTTTACCCCATTGTCATGTCACCTGTGCTTTTCTTAGAATAACTGCACTCAATA
>NC_050512.1:23898688-23906479 GCF_002922805.2 Oryzias melastigma
ATGATCAGAAATTGATAAAAAAAACATGTACAGCTCGTTTTTAATTTTCCAAATGACCTCAATCAGATATATTAAAAAACAAAAGGAGGTTGATAAAGATGTTGTATAGTTCAATATTTGTTTAACCCTTCAACACCTGAGGCGTCGCCGGTGACGCTTAAACACAAAATCTAACTTTTCTCCTTCAGAATCTACTGGAATTACGTTGTTTGTGTTAACGGTCGAAAAGTTACAGTAAACCAAAGAACATAAATACTAGAGCTCCGGTGTTAAAGGGTTAAAGATCCACTCAGATAAAAATAGTGTTTTTGGTGCTTTTAACATGAGGCATTCTTTTATGACATATATAAAGAGAATTAAGCTTAAAATTGAATATCTGAGTATTGATTTATAACGGTTATGAATCAGGAGCAGACAAACAGTGCGGCGTAGAAGCTAAAAATACCGCTAGGTTGGGGTTGTAAGAGGCTGCAAGCTAGTGGGAGTGTGTAAACAGAGGGATGACGGGAAGTGAGGGCGGGGTTACTTAGTGCAAACGGCCCCGCCCACAACCTAGAGGTAAATTTCTAATGATAACTGTATCCTAAAAAATGACTTTTTTATTATTATTTTGTCTGAAAATGGCACATTCATAATTAAAAGGACACTTGGGAAAGCTTTTTATATAGATTAAAAAAAAGATGATCGGAGTGGGGCTTTAATTACTTACTGCCCTTTATATAATCGTTTTTTATCAAATCACTTTTTTATAATATATATTGAGAGGAGAGTGAAATCTAACAACACTGAAAGCTGCATTATGTCTGTCCAGCTGACAGCTGCTCACTGACAGCTAAGTGCTGTCATTAGCATTCACAGAAAAATCTAAACCCCTTCATCTGGTTATCAATAGAGGATCTGCTGACCCAAAATTCCATCTAACTATCCCAGTGTCCCTAAAATAATCTCATACCAGTTATATTTCAGAATTCTGAAAACAAATAATTAAAAGCACATTTAGTTTAAGTAAAGACAGGTTAGATGTGAGCAGGTAGCAAATGAGCAAATGAAAAAGGCAACAAAACAAACACTTGTGATGCCATATGTTCATTTTTTTGATCAAATACTTCTGTAAAAAAATGACAATATGTGTTCAGTGCTGGTTTATCTTACAAAACAATTGTAAAAAAGATCTCCGAAACAGTTAGTCTGATTAAAAACAATCTTTAAAAATAGATGTAAACATGTTAAATCGAACCAAACGTGCCACAACCTTTGACCCGGAAAAAAAGATGAGAAAAAAAAAGAAATACGGGTTTCAAAACGACATCTTAGCATGGTTTCAGTCTGTAAATAAAGGCTCGAACACGCTGTTGGGTTAGTGGTGTGTGGAGTGGTCGTACCGTCACTAAATGAGAAGTCCCTTATGCTGCAGCTTCAACAAGTCAATTTCCATGCACATAGAAATTCTGTCTTTAAAAGGCACTCAGTACTTTCAAGTAAATTAAAATGAAATTTCCCTTTGGGCAAACTTGTAATGTCACAAGTCCTGTTAAGTGGACAGAAACTCGACCTTCTAAAACAGTCCGACAGCTGCACTGTTCCAAGATTTCTGGACTTGATCAAGCTAAAATGAAACTGGAATACTGTCAACAATCATAAGAAAGTTGGACAAAATCCATTTTCTTGTCCACCAAGATGAGGAGAGCAGTCCAGTAAAGTGGCCGAGCGAACCACAGCTTGATGAGTATATGTGTAAAAGTCAAACGGTGCTAGTTCTGGCCCAAACCAAAAAGAACAAAAGAACAACCACTTTCTTATTTTGGCAAAAAAAGAATTAAAAATGTGCATCTGCTGGAATTGTTTCTCCATCTGCAATGATTTTACACTGAGCGGAAAAGACAACACTTACAGAAGAAATAAAGAAAAACAATTTTCCCATTATGGAAACCTTCATTCAGCATCCATCAAAAAGGCACCCGTTGTCTTGAAGGACATTCTCTTTGTGCTCACACTGCAGTAATGCCACACTTCACAGTAGATAAACGCACTTCTTAAAATATTTAAAATAAAAACATCTGGTTTGGATCATAAGGGGATAAATAAATGCCTCATAAAAGTACGACCTCCCTTTAAGGCCAACCTGCCTCTTCCAAGAACTTAAGACAAAAATCAAGCTGCTCATTAAAACTGCCGCCTCAGAGCACCAACATTCGTTATACATTCTTAAAAATGAAGACAATCAGAGTCCACAACCTCCACAGGTCAGCATGGAGTGATGACTCCCAACGCAGATGTGGGCTGTTGTTTGTTTCCAGTGCTAAACAGATAAAAACCTCTTTGCATTGGTATAAACTGCATTATTCATGTTGCTCAGGCACTTCATTGATTATTTTCATGACATTTTTTTTTTATTTTTAAAAAAATACCTAAATCACTAATCAGTTGCTTTATCTTCCAACTTTTGGTGCAAAAAAGGCATATCGTTATGAATGGACCTCTATTGCTTTGATAAAGTATACAGAGTCTTTTTCTCTTTTTCTCCCCACTGAGTGAAGGCTTCAGATGGGAGTGTTGGATTTCTCTGCGTCAAAAACTAGACTCAGGGACCGTCTTTTTGCGTCCCAGTGAGGTTGTGCTGTAACGGTTTCTCTGCAGGGTGTCGTAAGACGGTTTGTCTGCAGTCAAGTTCCGTGGCGCTGTGGACATGGCGTTCCGGTGCAAGGATGCCGTTCTGCGCATGTTCGGCTCCGGTTTGGCGGTAATGTTTGAGGAGCTTTGAGAGCGCCTGATGTCAGTTGGAGTCCTTCCAACCTTCCCGTTTGCCAGCCCCTCGCCTTGATGGCGGTAGCCATTAGACTTGCTCTCTTCTAGTCTCGTTCTGCTACCTGCCACTCCGTTGGACATGGCCACTGTTAGTGAGGTCTTTCTGCTTCCCTCTTTATTTTCTACTCTCCCTGAGTCGCTCTCGGATTTCTTAGTGTCCTTTTTTAAGAAGTTGCCTTTGAAAAAAGAAAGCAGACCCTCATGACTCTTGGGCACCTCTCCTTTCTTTGCTTTTTCTTCATGGGTGCCATCTTGGTCCTTTTTAGCTTTATCCCCTTTTCGTCTCGTCAGAGTCCCGTGTAAGTTCGGTGAGCTGTAGCTGGGATGGACTCCAGTGTCGAAGCCCTCTTTTGTCTGTGCATCTTTTGAAGGTTTGGAGGAGCTGTGTCTCCTAGAATCCTTCTTTCTAGTGAGGGTGTTGCTGCTAGAGCTAGAACTAATATTTACCCTGCTTTCTTCTTTTGAGTGACTACCCTCAGTTCGGCTGTTTTTCTTGTCTATTGGTGGCTTCTGGCCCTCTGGGACTTTTGTATAAAAAGACTCTTCCTTGACCTTACCCACACAACCTACGGTCCCACTGCTGGAAGACCTTCTACTGTCTGCAGCTCGACCTTTAGCAGCCTCCTTTGTGCTACGTGGCTCATTCATAAGTGCTACTATTGAATCTTTTGTGCAGCGAGGTCTCCGGCCAGATTCCAAGTACTGGACAAGCTCTGCAGGATCAGGGTCTTGGACTTGAGGAGGCACTTGGTCATGTTTTCGTCTGTCCTTGGAACCAAGAGACCAGCGCAGGGGAAGCACTTTGCTCAGGGTGTCCTTGCTCTTGTTGGGGACCCTCATGCTCACACTGCGTCCTTGAAGACCCCTAACAAATGGTCTGCTCTCAAAGCCTCCTAAAAATGATGCACAGATGAAAAGGCCTTAGGTCTTCAGTAAAATTAAAAGACGAGATTATTCATTGAAGATAATGCCAGACATTGTTGCTTACCTTGTGCATCTTTGAAGGCATTGTCATGGAAGACTGTGGATTCTGGAGAGTCGGGCATGAGAGAAGCGCATGCAGTTGATGAACGAGACACAGTGCTGCCTCTTTTGCCATCTTCCGTCAGCCTGATGAGCCAGTGGTCGGACAATGATGAACTTGTGGATCCTATGAGACACAAATGGAAGTGGGACCAGAAGATAAATATAAGGCCAAAGTGATTGACAGATGGAGATGAATATTTTTTGTCCTCCAATTAGAGGATCTTTTATATTACAGATAATTTAACACATTCTCATCCCCAAGTCGTCACATATTGCCATTTGGTTAAGGATCCTGCCGAGTCACTTTTGACATGTTGGGTGTCCCCAATTTGTCGTTTTTTGTCGTACTGGCTGTTTGTAAAATCCTTGGTCCGCAACCCTTGTGACACGGTACCAGATGCGGTACCGGATGCAGATTGGTCCTCGGGACAGGTCCAGTACTTAAACCTAGTACCAGTACTGGACGCAGACTGGTCCTCGGGATGTGTCCAGTACAGGTACCCAAACCTGGTACTGGTACCCTATCCTAGCAATGGATGCGGTACTGGACGCAGTACCGGACCCGAAGCAATACCATACATGGTACTGTCCGCGAACCGGGCCAGGACGCAAACTGGTACCAGGTTGGGGTTACAGTACTGGTTTAGGAGAACAGATGTTTGGATCCCACCCCAAAAGGGTACAAGTGCGATCCACGTCCCGGTTCTGGTTTGCGGCCCGGAGGTGTCGGACCCGTGATTTAATGGGGAAAAAAAAATTGACGTAAAAAAAAAAACTACAAGCTGGGATACCCAAAACGTCCATTATTGATGTGGAGGGGTCATTAACTAAATGTCAATATTTGACGAGTTGGGAGTGAGAATATGTTGGATAAACAGGTAAAAAGGGCACGAGTTTATCCAGCAGAAGTTTTTCTCAAAAGCTCACTGAGTTCAGGATCCATCTTTTCCCTCAAGAGGGTAAAGACGTTCGGCTTTCATTTTTGTTTTCGTTAAGACAGCACTGCTGTCAGTCACTTATGTTGTCACTTGACATTTCATTTCAAAAGGCCAATTTTTTCAGTTCAACCTAAAAAAAAAGACTTTTTGACATAAAATGTCCAGGCATTTCTTAACTTTGCCATATCAGAGTTTAAACATAAGGGCCACCAATCTAAACAAAAAACGCCCAACCTCCTTGTATCCAACCCCACATTTCAGTTCACTTGAAAGACATGGAGGCATTCCCAGACATGCCAGGACTTAGAATCTCAGAGTCAAGAGATCATAAAAAGGCCAATGATAAGCACTTTTCAGCCTTTCTATCCATCTTTTTATTGATCTTGTACAAACAGTCAGCAAATATTACAAGACTTTCCTCAAGCTTTTTTCTTTTTCTTCTTTTTAGGAAAACAGAATTTCCTAAGAAAGCTAGATGTAATTTCCAGTAAGTATAGAATCAAGGTAAAACTATGATCCAACATGTTTGAAACATGTCCCTGAAATTTGTATAAGATGTCTCTGCCCAAACGACCAGACATCCTCAGCTGGATCCCTTTGATGTGGAGAGGTCACAAACTGACTTTGAACTTCAGAACAGCCAAAAGATTCTCTCGATCTGTTCATTAAGGGCTCTTTTCGAATCAGAGTCAAAAGGGTGTCCTTGGAAAACGCAGCAAAAAAGAGGAGTACTGGCAGCCTGCTGGTTGTAAAGGACGCACGTAAAGCTAGATTAATGGATACGCCAAGACCCATACAACTATTTCACACTGATAGTGAGGTGGCTGTAACACACTGAGAAGATCAAATGTTTAGAGCTCAACAAGGGAAATGTAAAATTTCCATGTACTATATGCATAAGAACTGAGAAAAAAATCAGTTTTATGAAGATGTAAACTTCTTTCCTAAACCTGCAGCTGAAAGTGCTGCTCTGAAAATCTATGTGAAGCTGTTAGTGCTGTAAAATTTGCGGGGATGTGGGAGGGGCAGAGTCACTGAATACAGATCCACTACTTGTTGAGAAAAGTACTTAAAATATGATCTTAATAATTCTAAAAACAAAAGAGATGAATTGTTATTTGTTTTAGAGGTGGACGGTGATGAGTTGATTAGCGCTCTCGCCTCACAAACGAGAAGGCCCTGGTTCAAATCCTGCTTGGGACCTTTGTGTGTGGAGTTTGCATGTTCTCCTTGTGCATTCATGGGTTTTCTCCAGGATTCTTCCCACAGTCCCAAATGTGCTTCATAGGTTAATTAGTTACTCTAAAGTAAATGTGGGACTAAATATTGGTATGGCGAACTCAAGAACGATTACTGGTCTCTTCTTTCCTTTAATTGTCTTTTTTTTAGGGATGGGAATCAATTTAAAACAATTAAGTAATTAATCACAAACCTGGAAACAAAAATAATTGCAATTCTTTTTTTAGTTACAGTATTTGACAGCTACTTATTATCTGCCAATAATCGCCTGCAAAATTGTACACTACCTTTATTTAGTTATTTTATATTCACACACTAGGAATAAAATCTTGCAAAAACGGAACATTTCATCTTGAAAAAAGTGATTCATTTTGCACTTATTTTTGCAAATATTTTTGGGGGGAGAAGTTTGATCCAGCTGAATCAGGTCGGCTCGGCTGGAATCTGCAGGTGGGGTCATGTCTGTCCACTCTGACCTGCTCGCCTCTCGTTACAGCTGTGGGCGGG
Organism: Oryzias melastigma; assembly: GCF_002922805.2. Classification (NCBI taxonomy): domain Eukaryota; kingdom Metazoa; phylum Chordata; class Actinopteri; order Beloniformes; family Adrianichthyidae; genus Oryzias; species Oryzias melastigma. The sequence goes on from NC_050512.1 coordinate 23,905,204, forward strand.
ACTTTTGCGGTGAACTGTGGAGTTTCTGCAACTTTTAGACAACGCCAATGCCTGTTGTTGTAGAAAATGATTGTCAGTCCCCAAAATAAAATAATGATCGGTTTCCTCGTTGTTTGATTTTTAATAGCAGTTGTGCTGGTGCTCTGCATGTGATCAGATTGACCTACGTTCTCTACCTTATTTATTAAAATAAAAGATCGGTTTTGTCCAAAAACTACAAATAAATGCCATATTATCTCTTTTTCAGGATGTCTGAGGGCGTAAATAAATATAAACAAGTTCTAATTGATTTATCTTGAGCATCAACGCGTTAACTTTCACAGCCCTAGTTTTTCTTAAATACTAGGAAACTCCACCAAGGAGGTCTTCTCACGAGGATGATAGTGAAGTGTTGGGATGTTTGGTACTGGTGCCACGTCATCATTGGATTTAAGCTTTTAACTACTTCATGAACACGCCGTGCTCCGTCTTTCCTCACTGCTTTTCCTGCTGCGGTAATATCCCTCCGCTGACAGGTGACAAGGGTTGCAGGTGGCAGAGCGGCAGCGAGCAAAAAGGTACAAAGTGTATCTGTAATTTTCCAAAGTAGATGCAGACAGATGCACACTGTCTCTTATGTAACAAAGACGTGGCGTCTAAAGGCAGCAACACCAGTAATTGTCCAAACACAGCGCAGCGTGCAACTGTCCAGGTGAGACGTCGAGCGGCGCTGTCGTTTCTACAGGTGTGTATGCTAATGATGCACACGAGGAGCAAATGACTAAAGAAAATTTGAATAAAAAGGAGGAAAATGAACATGGCAACCAGCACTGTAAAAAACAATGATCATATAATACCAACAGGATGAAAGTTTCTTAAAAAAATAATACATTATCTGACATAAAATGTAAAATTAATTAAAATACAACTTTATTTCCATTGTTATTGTTCTTTGAAGTGAGGAGGGCATTTGATTTTCTCTGCATGTTTTTTTTATAGGATTTTTGTTTATTTGTTACCTTAAATTGTGTTATTATTACAGAGAACACATTAGTATTTATTGATAATTTTATTTTACTGTTGCAAACGACATTAAATTATATATTATGCTTTAAATTATTAAAGAAAACAGGTTTTGGAGAGAACAAAAATATAAATTAGTTTACAAAATATTGATATATCATAGATTACCAAGGTAATTTATTGATTGCTGCAAGTGATCCACGCATCGTGAATCCCATCGTATTGTAAGTTACCCTGAGATTCTCAGGCCTACACTAAAGTATCCCTAGGTGTG
>NC_050512.1:23907204-23970994 GCF_002922805.2 Oryzias melastigma
TAAAATGTAAAAATGATTAAAATACAACATTCTGAACTTTTATTTCCACTGTTATTATTCTTTGATTTTCTCTGCATGTTGGTTTTTATTGGAACTTTGTTTATTTGTTACCTTAAATTGTATATTACTATTACAAAGACACATAAGTATTTATTGATAATTTTATTTTACTGTTGCAAACGACATTAACTTATCTATTATGCTTTAAATTATTAAAGAAAACAGGTTTTGGAGAGAACAAAAATATAAATTAGTTTACAAAATAGTGATATATCATAGATTACCAAGGTCATTTATTGATTGCTGCAAGTGATCCATGCATCATGAATCCCATCGTACTGTAAGTTACCCTGAGATTCTCAGCCCTACACTAAAGTATCCCTAGGTGTGCATGTGGGAGTGCCCTGCAACATGACAACCCAACAGTTGCCGGGATAGGCTCCAGCATCCCCGCGACTCTAACAGGGATAAATTGCGAGTTGAGAAAATAGACGTGTGATATTTGCTTTGTGAAAATGTATGGCTAAAAGCAAATACAAGCTCCTTCTCAGTTGATGATGAAGATCAGTGTCCTAATTTATGCCACACCAGAGAACACATGAGGATGATGGCCCCTATGCACCTATACCTTTGAATATCTTAGTGGTCTGATGCTGCAGGGAACAACATGCATCTGCTTTGACTTTGAAAGTCTGGGGATTCATCACAAACGGTGCCAAATATTCAACTTTTTAATACAACATTTGGAAATAAAAGCTCAGGGTTTCTGAAAAAAGCAGGTGCTTTTATAAGGGCAGCCCACTTTTATGACTAAGTAGAATACGTCTGCGGTCCATACTTCCTCAGCGGTTCTCATATTTGATATCCCTGCTCTGACCTCTTTTCTTACAGCCATTTTTTTCTTCTGATGATGAGTCATCTTTGAATTAAATCTTTTTTTCTGCCTCCTTTCAACACAACGACTGAAATACCACCAATCCCTTCTCTTCTTATAGATTTATTTGAGAACTCGCGCAGGCAGGAGATCCATAATATATATATTTTCCATTACTAAGGCTCACTCTCATGATTCATTAGGAGAGAAAAAAAGTCCTTCCTATTGACTGGTCTCATTTGTTTAGACTTGCTTTCATGATAGATGCACAACAAGATGGATAAGGTTGCTTTAACAGAATACAACTGATCACTGCTTTTCGTAAAACAAAAACAGGCACCTAACGTTACTGGTGTAACCAGCTGCAAAATTCAGCAATAATCTAAGCTATTAAAACACACTGGGTCTGGGCATAGGTTTCATTTAGGAGCAGAAAAAGAAGATAAATGTTGGTTGGTCAGGGTGAGAGACAATTGAATTTCCTTGTACATGCTGTTTAGTGGTAAATTGCTGGTTTTCAACCTTCTCTAATGTCAGAACACGGTTTTAGAAATGATCAAAGGCATCGCAGCAACGTTTTCATCATATCAAAGCACAGTCAATCCAGACAAAAACCTGCCTGGTGTGGAGGTAGCAAAATTCAGAAAATGCTAAAAATCAAATAAACACTTTGGACTCGTGCAGAATCTTTTGATGCCAAAACAGCTTCACTTTTATGAAGGACTGATGCGAAAAATGAAAGACCTTCCAGTTCCTCGTCTGCCACAACATTGTTCACAGTCACTTTAATGAAAGACAAAAATGTGTCTACGGATATGTGAAAAATGGGATGTTAACTGAAATAACTTCATACTGTAAATGACAACATGTTATTTAAACCCATGGCTTTACTTATATGGTCATATCCCTTTAGAAGTTAAGGAAGACCTTTCAAAGCAAACAAGAACAGTTTGAACACATGAATAATTCTCATTTTGGGAAAAGGTCAGAAGATGCCTTTGGTCAAAAAACTGAGTTCCTACAGTGAAGCTGTTACCATTTCCAAATATTTTTTTATTCTCATTCTCAGTTGAGTCTTTCTGAACAATAGCAGGGAAGTATATATTTTTTGAATGCTAATTCATATCTGGCCTTGATCTTTTATTCAACATTAGAATAGCCCTGTGGATGGTGTCTGAGTAGCTATGTGACAATACCAACAAGTTTTATCTTTTTTATTTATTGACTTTCACTTTCTTGTGCCCTGTAAACATAACCCTTTGAAAAGGCACTTTGTTAGAATTTGTAAAATCTAATTTCCCCTCGGAGAAGCCTTTTCTCGTGAGAGCCCTCTCGTATTTTCAGGCAAAGAAAACATTTTCCTCTTGACACTTGCAGTACATTTGCATGGTTTATCTTATTATTTTCACCAAGATGGTTCATATTGCCCTTATTGTTATGCTCAATTTAATGCATCTAGATTTTTGGAGGAGAGATGCTCTTCTAGTAAAGAAGGATTGGACATATAAATAAGAATATCTATAAACATATATTAAAGGCTTTAAATATGCTAATAAATGTTGGTATAAATGTGTAATACAGGGTTTAAAATGAAACAAGTGCTTTATAAATGTCTTATAAATGCATTACTAACGCTTATTGATGCCTTATAACTAGATCATTAAAGAATGTTTTCCTAAAGAGTTATCAAACTCATTTTTTTCGTAGTTTTGAAGAAGCCAAAGTATGTGTAGGTTACAGCCGTTCTTCCGTTTGGAGACTTATCTAATATTTATGAGAACAAAGAAACGGCGGCTGACACCAGAAGAAATCCTTCCAAATCTCCTAAAGGAACTATTTCAAAGTCTACTGAAGCTGCTGGGTTCTTAGTCACAAAACCCAAAGAAATGGAGGGGAGAGTTCAAGACTCTGTCGCGTCGGGTCATTTCCAGCTAATCTGTGACAGCAAAGGTAAATGTCAGACGAGCTGGGCAGTCTGCTTAGAACTGCTTTCTGAAGAGCAGTCTGTGGGTGGCTGCTAAGCCAGCAACACAGCTATTGTCTTCAATCAGTGAGGCAGCGTTACCTTGTTTGCTAGTTTCTATGGTAACTGACTCAAGTTTTTGTTTGGTTGTGAATTCATTTGAACAAACCAAGTTTATCCATGATTGTTTTCCTCCCGCTGAGCCCGAAACGTCTCCGGCACTTTATTTACCGTCCACACAAATGCTATCAATGTGCACTAATGTCAAAGCTTAACTGCTGTTTGGGTGTATTGCTGATATTAATCTTTGCTGGAGGTTGTAATATCCTGGTGAAAGAAAGTCACTGCAGGGATTTACCTAAATAAGCCATACGAGAGATTTATGTGTTTAGAATGAAAACTTGCTTTAATATCAAGTCATGCAGAGAGGAAAAAGACTTCTTTTCTTTCTTTTTTGGAAGGTGCACACAGTGATCACTGAATAGAGATTTTCTGTCGGATAATTTTTAAATTATAGGGATGTGCTGAACAAGCGGAGAAAAGTGCAGAAATTGTCCACATTTCTATTAGACTGTGCAAGGACAGGAAAAATAGAAATCTACCGGAACTGAACTTTAAACTGAAAGGCTTTTAGAGGAGTATTGAAAGAAAAAAAAAAACGTGAAAGAAGAGAAGCAAGACTTTTTAAAATGGACAGCTCCACAGCCTCGGTTTATAAATGAGAAGTCAACATTTTTATTATAATGGAGTTATTTAATTTGAGATTAACTCTGCATTTTAATGTTTCTGTGAAAACACGTTTTTATATCTTTAATATATAAAAAAAAAATAAAAGATTTGACTTTATCCCTAGAGATGAAGCGTAAAGAGCCACTCTGTTTTGAGAGCATCTGAACTTTCCAGTGAGTCATCCTCAGATGAGATCTGGTGATAAAGGAGAAAGCTTTATTGCCAGTGTAGGAAATGTCAAGTGGCATTTAAAACTGAACTCTATCATATAGTTTTGAATAGTATTAACCTGGAGTGGATTCACTTCATCAAACAACAGAAGGATTTGAGCCAGTTTCTCATTCAGTTTTATGACAAGGCGTCCACTTTGTTTTTGCTGTACATTTCACATAACAACTGTTTCCAGTGAGCTGCATGACATAAAATTATAAAGGGAGACGATAAAGACACAAGTCAGGGATCACACACTAAACTCTCCCTGTTTGACCCTTTAACAACAGAGCTCCAGCTCCAGTGTTGACAATCGTAACTCTAATTGTTTATGCAATTAAAGTAATTCTGGCAAATTCTAAAGTGAATAAAAACAATCTTGAGTAACACTTTACAGTAGTGAAACGCTTATAAAACCAACATTGTTAACTGATGCTGTGAAAAAGCAGCTTTGCAGTGTTATGCATACATAGTGCTGGGTGATATGACTATTTTCTAAGCTAATTTGATCAATTGTTACGCTAAATATATCATTAAATAACCTGAGACAATGTTGCCTCATCGGTGTGTACACAAAAAATGTATTTAAGTGAAAATAAAGACAAACTAAAAGAGATTCTTCGCAAAGAAACTGCGACGTAAAGCTGCTTTATGTTCTTTGATTCGCACTCATGCAGGTTTTACAATACTTAACGTGAGTGCAGAACCATGGACACGAAACAGCTGATACACCGATGCAGGGAGGCCAAGAAGAAGCACTTTCAGGAAAATAGGGGTACGTCTCTGATTAGACCTTGTTTCTCATAATGTAGCAAAAGATGAATAAGCCCAGTATGGACGGTTTCACTTGTGAAAGAAAGGAGAAGAAATATTAGAGACCCACTTTAATATCCTTTTAGTCTTTTGTAAAAGTGTTTCAAATATATATTTTTTAAATATGATATTTATCCCAAAACAAACAAAAAAAAAACAGTTGTTTTCTTGGACATAGTTTCTGCAGAGTGGCAGTAGTTAATCGGAAACCTATTTCCGAGTTGTTGTCGGGCAAGACTGTAGGTATAGGGTGAGCTTTCTTTTACTTCCTGTCCTCCCCTTCGTTTACACACTCTCCCACTAGCTTACAGCCCCTCACCACCTCAACCTAACATGAGTGGTGCCAAAACATTGGTGAACAGAATTAAAGATATGTGGCGGAACAGCTTTGAGCCAAATGCCAGCTCAGACAAGGAAAATGAAGACGATCTATTTATGGATGCATTAGAATGGGAGCTTGTAGCCTGCCGATTGTAGTTCTTACAAAACAACAACTTTTTTTTTTTTGTTCTGCTCCTGGTTCACAACTATTAGAATAAAGAAATACTCAGAAATGCTATTTTATTTTTAATTTCCTTATATATGGTCTCCATTATGAGAAAAATGCCAAAAGAATATGTTAAAAACACAAAAACCAACATTTTCTTTGGAGTGGGTCCTTAAAGAGTTTAACTCTAACACCAGACTTTTAGCTCCATTGTTGACATTCTTTTAACTCCTGTAATTCTTCAACTGTTTATGCAATTTAACGTAATTCCAGCAGAATCTGAAGTTCAAAAAAACAGCTTTGCAACACTTTACAATAGTGACGTGCTTATGCAATTGACGTAATTAAGCAGATTCTATCGTATAGAAAAGAGCTTTGCATCGCTATCACATCACACTAGTAATGTGTGAATACAGTCGATCAGAATAGACACTTCTTTGTGCGTCAGAATCAGCTCACTTACCTTGATTGTGTAAATGTTGAAGAATTCATCAAAGAATCTGTATTATTTAGGGATCACCGGCAACAGCTCCAGAGAGTTACAGATTTGTTGCAAAAATAATATTTAATAAAAAAAAAAAAACACAGGAAAACTCTCAGACAAGTGAGATCTTAACCACCCCAGGGGGTCCTCCCCGACTCCCACACAGGTTTACAAACGGCCTTCCAAATTAATCCGTCATTGTCAGGGTTTATGCGTCTCCACACACTGATCAGTCATGGGAACATACCTCTGACGGAGCCGTTTGCCGACCACGGTGGAATGACGTTACGCCTCTGGTAGAAAAGTATATAGGCTCCCTTGGTGCAAACTTCCTCCTCGGGTACCTGGTCCACACTGCTGTCATCATAACTGTACCACAAGCCGTCCACCGAGTTCCTGCAGTACGCTGCAACAAAAGACGACGGCGGGGTCAAAGGAGAGAGATAACATAATTCAAACTCAGTGAGTACTCGCAGTAATGTCAATTTCCCATTTAAAAGGTACACAAAGGCAGCATATCTCGAACCTTTCAGGTTGTCACGGTCACTCAACTAGTTTTAATAGCTTTATGCAGAAATTTTTTATACTTTTTCCAGCAGTTTTAAATGTTTAGGAAATTAGTAAATGGATGCAATGTTTGCTTGGTATAATGCAAAAATAAGAGTAAAGTTATTTAACTGCATGCAAACATGTAATTACCTCGTTCACCTCATCAGTTACCTTTCAGCTCCAATCTTAAGGGAAACAAAGGCTGCGATCTTAAAGTCATTCATCTTCTGCAAAGGAGCCACAGTGCTGATGAGGATTTCCCAGTAAATGAGCTTTTTATGTTTTAGCAATTTAAGCTTTTTTAGTTTAATCTTGTAAGTTTATGCCTTAAAATATAGCTCACTCACAGGGCCGCAATCCTGCATGTTTTCCAACATAACCTGCTCTGGGATGTTCTAATTTGCTGGACACACCTGAACCAGGTAATCAGTCATGAGTATTTTTCTTGGATATCTGGAAATCATGCAGACACTGCGGTCCTCAAGGCCTGCATCAAAAATAGTGTAAAAAAGCTAATTTACCTTCACATTTGTCAGGAAAATTTGACTTATCTATTTTTTTACTGAAATCATACACATAAGTAGAAATAAAAGAATGAATAAAAAATGCATTTTTTTACGTATTTGTTCCACTACTTCGATATAAATGTCAACTACCTGAAAATCAAACTCCAAGGAGAGACAAAAATGTAATTTATAGGCTGTTTTATGAAAAAATAATTTATGAAACACCTCAAAGGGAACAAACAAGAAAGTTGATATTTTGTCATATTTCTCCAACAAAATAATTCTGTACATGTTTTTTTTTTTTTTTCCTTTTTTAAGTAGTTTTACTCCACTCAGTGGCCTAGTGCCAGAGAGTTTGCTCTAAAACCAGGAGGTCGTGGGTTCAAATCCTCAATCATGTCATACCAAAGACTCTGGAACCCAAAACATTCCTGCTTGGCAGCTCACTTCTCTCCTAGAGGATGGGTCAAACGCTGAGAAGACTTTTGTAAAGCTGATGGGACTTCAGGTTTTCTGTAATTCATCTTCCGTTGTTTAACCCAGGGGTGTCGAACTCAAATCACACAAGAGGCCAAAATCCAAAACACACCACAGGTTGGGGGCCGAACATTTATTGAACACACTAAAACAAAATTTTAAAACTTTAAAACCGCAACTTTTTAACATAATTATGAGCTAGATATATAGCATTAACTGTTATAATGGTGAGAATGCTGTAAGCTGAATTTAGTCACTGAAGACATTAGTGCTGTTAACTGAAGATGCCGAAATTAATAGCTAAGAAAACGAAAATAAAAAAAAAGGCTGACACTGACAGCCAGCTAAAATATTAGCTAAATGCCTAATTAGCTTCAAAAACCAAAAAAAAAACAAAAAACAAAAAAAAAACTTAGGTTAGCCAAAACAGCTAGCATGTAGCTGAAATATTAGCTAAACTCCAAAATAGCCTAAAACAATCATAGTAAATGCCAAAATAGTCCAGAAAGCTAGCAAAATGCCAATTTTAAGAAGTTTAAAACTTTTTAATGTAATTATGAATAATAAAAACACAGGAATATTATTTCAGAATAAATTAACTTAAACCTTAAATAACCTTTATTATTTCACTCTCCATAAAATATATATTTTGTCAAAATTATACAAATTAGAAATAAGCGCAAGATAACATGGGACCATTAATAACAATAAAATAACCTCTGAGTTTTGGTCTTACATAAATACTAGTTTATTTTCAACTGCCAACTTTATTCTCTTTTTTCCCCTCAGTGCTGTCAAGTTTATATAATTGAAATTCCAAGTTCAGTTTTTCCTCCTCGCCTCATAAAAAGCGCTCCAGCATTTTTTTGCATTTGTTTATCTCATTCCTGTCCTCTGTGACGCCATCGGCTTGGCAGATGGCCGACCGTGCAGGATCTGCTTCTGCTGGAGGTTCTTTCCTGTTGGAAGAAGTCATCGCTCCATCCAAAAAAAGACAAAAAAAAAAAACACATGCTGCTCCGTGTACATGGCAGCATCAGAAGCGTTTCGGCACAATGCCTGTTATACAGCATCATCACCATAACAGCACAAAATTGCAACAAATTCAAATATAACAGTCCTCCTACTTCATGTTTGATGTTCTCTCCTGTGTTTTCAGTTACAAAAACACCTTGAAAGCGACCTTGATTAGAACATGTTGCTTTATGAACACACTAAGGTGAGTTCGTGGAAATGAGGGCTCAAAAACTTCCACAGTTCTGTGCATATTTCAAAGTAATTACTGTGATGTTCCTTGAATACTAAATGAACATCAACAAAGATGTGGATGATCTCCTGTCTCCCGGTGCTACTGTTCTGTAGCATGAAATCGTTGCTCTAATTAACCAAATGAGTTTCAGAGCGCTTTGTGAAACATCTCAACATGCGGCAGTGTCACTTTCTGCCTGGCGACGGAAGGCAATTACCGACTGCGTGTCCTCTGGGAGAAAAAGCTGTGCTTCCAAATATGTTTTTTTATTTGCCAAAAAAGTTTTTACACTGACGTTGTTTAACTGTTTCTTTGTCCAAAGCACAAAAGTGTATTTTTAACTGCAGTAAATTCACTTCCTTAGAGAAAATCCTTAGTTTCTAATGAAGTAAAAGTATCTCAGAAGTAGCCGACTTTTTTCTATTTCAGGTCTAATAGCTGCAAAAGAAAAAAACAACTTTTACACTTTTATAGAATAATAATAGCTGAGAAAAGTTGATTCTTTTCTCATTTTTATTCTCTGATCTGCAGCTCCTTACCGGTGTAGTGTCCTCCATGCATTCCTCCGTGATGGTTGCAGACGGCGTACAGATCGTAGAGGTAATCACGGGGAAGGATCATGTCGGAGCGCTGGTGCTGGCCTGAGGACGGCCTCCGGTTGGTCTGAGATGAGCCCTGGTGAAGGTTCTTCATGCTCTGACTTCTCTTCACCACATGTGGCGCCATGTCGAGACCCGTTAATGGGAACCCCACCAAGGTAGACAGCTTGTTTCTTCGCTCGCCGACCTGAAACATTTGCATTCATGAACAGAGGAAGCTTACCTTTAAATATCTTCCAATATTTCTACACATTTTAAAGTTTTTAGCTGTCAAATGTATCACTTTAATTGAGAGGGTCATTCATCAATTTTCTTTATTCGCCGTGTCCTTTTCGGGGTCACGGATTGAATGGATCATTTATCATTTAATCCTTGTCAGGTAACCCAAATGTGGTTAAAATTCTAAACTCCAACACAGGAAAGTTAACATCAAAGTAATAGAAGTTGCTTTTTAGAAAGCAATATTTTTAAATAATAAATGGAACACTTTCTTAAATCAAAAAAAGACATGAATTTCTTCATTTTAATGATGTCTCTAAAACAGGGACATCAAAGTCATGTTCAGCATCACGGGTGACCTTAAATTAGGCAGACCTTAACAGGGGTTCCATAAATATAGTCACTCCAACATGATTTACATTTTTCTAAAATATGAAACAAAATAATAATTCAGCACACCTTTGAAGACATATAAACAAAAAAATCTTCTGTAATTTATCTCATTAGGAGATATATTTTGAAGCAAAAAAGACGTTTTGAACAAATTATTGGAGTCATTTTCTGTTTTTGTTCATTTTTTTAATGTGTTTGTGCACATCCGCACACATACCGCTTCAAAGAAAGCACCATTATAAGAAAAAAGTTCATTTGCATCAAAGGGAACATCCTTTTAGCTGCAGCTTTGTGAACATTTACTGACTTTAATGAAGTTTGCCTTTTAATTCTCTAATAAATTGTCCTTGTAGAATTAAATTAGCAAATCAAACACTTTCCTTTTCTACTTTAGAATAAATATTTCTCTTTCCTAACAGCTTCTCTCCTCATTTGTCAAAGTTTCTAATATTAAATTATTTGGAAAATACACACCTACTCACTGTCTTCCAACAAAATAATTGACAAACATTGTAAAAAGATTTATGTATGATCATAAAACATCTCAAACCTATTAGGGGTTCTTGAAGGTTGAGGGAAAAAAATGATGTAATTTAAAAAAAGTTTTTAGTTCTTGCAGCTTTCTGCAGTCTTCTGAAGACTGAAAGGGAAAATTGGATCCTCTTGTTTTTGGGAAACTCACATAAAAGCGATAATCATCTCAAAATTGACTTCAATTTTGGAAATAAAAGGGTCCAAAAATGAAAGGTCTGTACTCCAGATCCAGTAAATGCCAAAAACAAGCATAGCATTTGCTGTGCAAAAACAAAAACTAATTGGTTTTTGCAAAAGAATGGCAAAATTCTAATTATTTTTCCAGCTCTGCAGTGGGTTGAGGTAATATTTGAGGAGGGAAATTCTTGATATTTGCCCACAAGAAATTCAAAATCAGGCTGGGCTGGTGGGCCGTCTGGCTTTGCAGGGGAAACAATAAATAAATCCCAAAAAACACATTTCTACTAGGAAATTTTCATGTGAAGTTTTGAGACACAAAAAGGTTATGCACACATGCTGGTTTTCAAAATGTCTTTGTTCTTGAGAACGTTGTGTTCCCCTGAAGATGAGAGGAGATTAAAAGACCTGGAGAGACTCACAGAGGGAGCATCTGAGTAAACACAGCAGAGAAATACTGAGCTCGTAGAACTAGGAACAAGGTGTAATAAAATGCTGCTTAAAACAGCAGGAGCCCCAAACTTACAACACATTGAAGTATATATCAATATATTTGTAAGACACTTCCATTACCGAGGAGTCCTTGTTCTCAAATTAGAGGGACAAATAAGAAAGATTTACTAAAAGAAAGAAAACATTTTTTTATGCAAAACATCTTGCTTTCTTTTTGTTTTAGGGTCAGATTGATCTGTTTTAATGCAACAATTCAATTTCCCCACGATTTGGTTCAAACTTTGACTTTTGGTTCATGGTTTTGTTTCGGTTCAAAATTCAATTTCTGTATTAAAAAATGACAAAAAACTGAAAAATCTTTTTTTTTTAATTTGCTAATAAGCAAAGAACAATGAGAGAAAAACCTTTCAGTTGGCATAAAGTGCAGTAGGAATGCAGTGATTCATTTTCCTCATGATTCAGTTCAATGCTGTAACAGAGTCTATGATTTGGTTTTAAGGACTCCAACAGAAATAAGTGTTTTTTGTATTTTTAACTTGTGGTATTTTTCTCACGATGGAGGACACATATAAAGAAAATTAAAATTAAAACAGTGTTTAAACAGTGTTCAAGTTGGAGGTTGATTCCACCCACAGCCAAAATTTGAAAATCCAGTCAGAGGGGTGGGGCTTGGGGGCTGGATTGCTAACTGTTATCATGACGTGAGACTTCTGAAACATACAAGGTTTGACCAATCACAACATTCAACTGTAATACCCCAATTCAACCTGTAGAGGACAGCACACATACAGTTTGTTTAACTGGTGAAGGTAGTGTCACTGCATTTTTGGTATGCGAAAGCAAAACGGTTGCACCGCTCACCACGCATGCGCGAACTACGTCACTTCCGCTTTTCACCCACTATACCACTGAGTCATTTCCAAACAGTAAAACTCCTTGATCACAAGAATTTATGTTTTTCTCAACAACCAAGAGCTTCTCCTGACTGGATTAGAGTTCGAAGAGAAAATAAAGTGAGTTGAGTGGCGCTGTATCCTCTTAGCTTAGGGAGTAAACTGCTGTCATGTAAAATAGCAGAAGAAGAAAACATTTGTAGTCACTGCAAGATCGTAAGGTCCTGATCCTCAACGTGTCTTTTTCCTTTCATTTTTTCAACAATAAGTGAATGTTTTCACTATGATAAACAATTTAAGTGCTATATTAACATCCTACGAGGTTATTATTGTTGTTACCGTCCGAAGACCGGAAAATGCTTTAGCGGAAGTGACGTTTGGTTCGCGCCTTTCGGGAGAGCGGTGCAACCGATTTGCTTCCGCATACGGAAAATGCAGCGACAGGTAGGAGTTGCGACAGATGCATGATGGGAAATAGGATAAGGAAGTGAACAGATGTAGTCAGTAATCTGGAGAAGGTTCCCTCTGGTGGTCGGAGGAGGACAGGACTTGTTGAGCCCAGGCAATAGTAGTACTTGCTTGCTGTTGCAAAGATGCTAGCAATAAAGTGAATGATTCGTGTGCAAATTGCAAGATTTGCACCAACATAGGTGGGAGACATGCGTTAGTAAACAGCTAAATAAAGTAAAAGAACCCCCTCCCTGCTTGTCCAGCGTGAACACGAAGGATACGGTACAGAAACTTGTAACATTTCGCACCCGTTCCACGTCATAAAGTTTTACCAGGCGGATACATTTCAGCCCTTTTGGAAGCGCTTATCAGTGCCAGTGTAGTGGCGTGACAACAGCGCACGGACTACTTTCTTGGGCTTAAAAAAATGCGGTCTCAGATGTAACAAAAACGCGTCTTGTAAGCACAGCAACAGCACTAACTTGTCCAAGTACTGCACTAAAATACACCAGATTCTCGTGGAGAGATGAGCAGCGATTGACCGTCCAAGTGAAATGTCTAGCACTGCTGTAGTTTCAACAGTGTGTATGCTAGTAGTATTGCTAAAATCCAGTGTTGGGAACGCCGTTTAAGTATAACGGCGTTACTAATGGCGTTATAAATCAAGTAATTTAGTAATCTAACTAATTACTTTCATCCTCGCTGTAACGCCGTTATAGTTACTTCGTGTAAATCGCGGCGCGTTACTTTAAAGTTTGATGATCTTGCTGGAGCTGGGCGGTTCGCACCCGAAAGTTGCTTGTGTAACGCCCCATTTACACAGGACGCGAAAGCAGAGAGAACAGAGAGACAGAGAGCAGCTCATCTTAGCAGAAACGGGGTAATATTTATAAAACACACACAACACAGACAGACACGAGCGCACACAGATCAACGCAGTGAGCAGACTCCGGAGCGAGTGGGCGGGGCTGCGGGATTTTGGGAGAGAAAAAAGAGATGCAGAGAGCTGCTCCTCTTAGCAGAAATATGGGTTAATAATTGTAGTTTATTAATTTACCCACACACAGACACCTGCGAGCGCGTGCGCACAAACACACACAAACAGAGATGCACACGCGTGCACACAGATCAATACAGTGGGCCGACAGAGCGGGTGGGCGGGGTTTTGAGAGAGCAGTTCTTCTTAGCAGGAACATGGGTTAATGTCTTTAGGCTATGAAAATTATCAACCAGCTGTGGTGTGATATAAATAAAGACAGCAGAGATTTTGTTACTTGACAGTTATTTATAATTGTTTATTGTTTTGCACTTTCAGTTTTTTAAGCCATTTTGTTTAATTATAGTTGTAGGTAAGATACTTAAAGTATGTTAATAGTTGAAACGTTTACCTTTTTTGTGTGAAGTTACATTTTTTATATACCACTTGTTGTAGTGTTTTGTGTGATAATTCTGACAAATAAATATTGAAAATTCTTTCCCTAAACCCTCTCTCATGTGTATCCTAAACTTAGACAATATGACTCCATTGGAAAACTATACCAGTATACTATTGTCAGTTATCATCTATTATTGAATGTAAATTATTATTTTTTATTTGTAACGCAGGAAAAAATACAAAATATTACCATATTTAAAGATAAATTTAAAACAAGTTACTTTGCCAAGTAACTAATAACTTTGAAGATGCAGTAATTCAGTTACTAACTCAATTACTTTTTGGGAGAAGTAACTAGTAACTATAACTAATTACTTTTTTGAAGTGAGATGCCCAACACTGCTAAAATCTTATCAATACCCATCTCTAGTGAACACCATGGAGTAAATGGTACATACAAATACCCAGTGTGTACACAGCGTGCACTTAGCTGAACACTTGTGATGGAATTTATACATTTCCTCCTTAGTTTTCATCCATGACATTTACCAAGTGACCTTTGTACACAGAAGTCAAAAGATTTGTTTGTTTGTTGGCAGGGTGTTCTATCATGATGTTAGAACTTTTAATTACGTTAGAACATCTTGTCCATTATTAGATATGAAACCCTACGCCCCTATCTTTGTTTGTGTTACTGTATAAAAGGTGATGGAGACTCTGAGAATCTGCAGACTCTTCTCCTCACACCTTTTGTGTTGAATAAATACCCTTAAAAAAGGCTTGACAAACGTTTCTTAATTCCATCGGATCTAACAAGTTTCCACCACAATCTTGGTGTCAGAAGTGGGATTCCAAGTGTGTTCGTGGGACCTTGATCAACCTGAATCACACACAAAGATGACCAGCTCTCCTCTCAATGACGTGAGCTTTGGGGGATTCTAATTTTGCCCTGTTTTCCAGTGTGTCTGTACAAAAACACAACCATCAAAGCCGGGCCAAATTCATTCATCTATTTGAGAATTCAAAATAGAGCTAGCAATTGATCTCATCTCCAACCTACAGCTATCAAAACAGCTAGGTTAAGCCAGGGTTGGAATCTATTTTCAGTGAGAATAAAGAAGAAAACGGAGCAGCAAGGCTATGTGGGTGAGCCAGTTCCCCGAGGAGGAAGACAATGGAGGGTTGTCTTTCAGAGCACAGACTCATCTGATGAAACTGACGAGGAGGTCAGTGGTTTGGATGGGGGGGTTAAACTGATCCCTGGAATCACAACAGGAATCACAGACGTCCAGACATGGCCTTGATAGGTAGAGCCGGGCCTGTCAGGGGGGAACCCTGCCTTCGCCCTGTGATTATTGGGTTAGATTGCAACAAGATACGCTGACCTACTCAGGATAATGTTAGTATAAACGGGGTGGATGGATGGATTCATGATGATAGCAGAAACATCGAGACACGTGTCTGGGATTTATCAACAGTTTTTATTCTTGAAAACAACTTCACAGTGTGATATTTATATCTACTCAACAAAAAGCTCAGTGATCAGGAAACATTTTCTTCCTGCAAATAAGTAACCCGGACACAATGAATGTCACTAACTTTAGCCAGCCTATGAGCAGGAGATAGTTGTGTTTGCATTTTACAACTTCTCTTATTTTTGTAGTTTTAGTCTCACAGCTAAAAGAAAAAGAACAATTATTTTTTTCTTGAGGAGAATGTACGCTGGTTGAAACTGACCCTTCACACCACATATGTTACTGTTGTTTATAAAAGATAAAAAGGAAGATAAATTCAACCAATTTATCAAAGAGATGTTTTCCACAGTCTCTCAGCAACAGTAGGGCAGCACGACAACCTTTAGTTTATTTATAATATTGCCTTGTAGTTAATTTTTCTGTCTTTTTGTTTTAAAAATTTATGGGTATGGCAGCAAAACGAATCTCAAGTGTTCTCACAAGAACATAAAAATCAATATTTTCAAGTAAAAGTAAGCAAAAAAAAAGGAAGGAGAAAGGATAAATAATCTCTATATCTTTATTTTAGAGGTTAAAACAGACTCGCTAAAATATGAGATAATGACTAGCACAAGAGAAAAGTAAAAGCTTACTTTCTGTCTACGTATTGTAAAAAAACAAAAACATGATTAACAAAGTCTGTGTCAAAATCAAAAGTATTGTTTGACTTTTAGAGGATTCTTTAAATAAATGTTTTTTCAAAAGTTAAGTTTAAATGACAGAGGTTAGAGCAAGCCTGTAAATGTAAATCTCTACAGATAAAGATATATTTAAAATAAAAAAAAAAATTAAACCTTTTTAATCTTAATTAGAAGCCAAACTCAAGTTAGATGAAAATGTGTTGCTAGACAGGAAGAAGTGAAAACAACAACAATAATTTGTGAAGAAATTTTTAGGGAAATGTTTTTTTTTTAAATCAAAACCCCTCTAAATCAAAGATTTTACATGGATTGAAAAAAAAACAGGACATAATAGACAAATGTAATGAAAATGTCAATTTTTTTTTTTTTTTACCAAAAATCTTTTCCACTAATTTTTTGAGTGTTTTATTTTTTTCAACACACACTCCTTTCTCTTCATTTAAATGCCAACGAAGATTCTAATTCCTCTGGGAGATTTCGTCTTGAAGTTAAGAGATGGAATCTGGACTTATTGTCTTCTCTTCAAGAGGGGGAGACAAAAAGTCTCTAAAAAAAGTCTATAACTCAACTTGACACTTTCATTTGAATGCTTTCGTGCGGTTTGATTCCAGGTTCCAAGTTCTCTTAACACCTCTGTTTATAAAAGGAAATGTAAATTGTTTTTCCTTTAAGATGGAAAAAGAAGATTGGTGTGAAGAGCAAAAAAAAAAAAAAAAAGATTACCTAAGAAACCAAGCTATCTTTAAATCCTTTTTGAAGAGGAAAGCGTTTGTTCGTTTGTGTTTTAACTTCTGAAGAGTGTTAACGAGTTGGTTTCTCTAAAGTGAGTCGGCTGAAGCAGCATTTTAGTTTGCAGATATGTACAGTTCTATGGCATATTTATACATAAAATAATAAAAAAAAGACGCGTTTGGCCTTTGATTGCTTCTCATGCTGCTGTCGCTGCAGAAATGCAAGAAGAGAGATCTAGCAAACATGCTGATGACATGCTGTCAGTCTCATGTGTGTGATCAGAAAATGACCAGATTTCTGCTGGAGCTCAAGCAGATCTTTCCACAGCGAACCTGAATAGATTGTCTATTTAAATACATGGTTCTGCTCCAGGAGTTAGTAACTCATGCACACCCCGACTTTAGAAATTTGCTCCCTGAACAGTCACTTATGTAAATCTGCTCCATGGTGTCGAGAGTGAGTGACTGGTTTAATTTTAAGGCAGAGATGAAGAAGGATGGATCAAGGAAAAAGAGAAAGAACAGACATTTTGGTATAATTAGGTGTGACTAAGGTTTCATGTATAAAAATATAATTTAAAAGAGAATAAAGCTGCTGCCTTGGAATGACACTGTTGATATTGTGTGTTAAAATAACGTTTGAAAGGAGGCACAGAGTAGTGTTAACACAACTATGCTAATCGGTAATCAAAGTTTAAAGAAGATGCTGCAGAGAGCTGAGGATCAGGAAGGACAGAAGAGAATGTATTCAAGAGTATAGACTCAGCAGACATCACTCAGTGGAGATTTTAATCAAGGTTGGATATGACAATAGATTTTTTGTTTGGCAAAAATTAGGAGAGCAATTTGCTTTATTACATTGATTTTCTTACCAAACTATAAAATATGAAGTGAAGTTGCATTGAAAAGTCAGGTCTCCCCTGTCAGATGCTTTAGAGTCCTCGCGTTTCAGCTCTTTTGTTACAGTTCAAACTGATTTTTTTTTCTTTAAAGCTCAAGATGTTCTTGTTTCTCTGAATGAAAGCATTTTCAACCCAATAATTACTAACTTAAAAAAAAAGGAAATCACTTGAATGGGAGGGAGCCTTTGATGGGTTACCATGACACCAAGACCCACGTATGGAGGACATATGCTACGGGCTCGGAAACTAGAGTTCAAGCGACCACCTCCAGTAACAAGTTTTAGGAAAAGTGCGTTTACTTTTTTATCAAGCAACAAGGAAAGCATGACAGAAAGACAGACGACGAACAATTTAAAATTACATGAGATAGAGATATCAGCATGTCCATCACAAAGATGTTTTCTACCGTCTTGCTGTTGTGATAAATGGTGGAGTAACGTATGTCCACCTGTTTCCAGTATCTGCTGCATTAATGTAGAACATTCAGACTATGTGACCTCCTGTAGCTGTCCAGTATCACTTTTTAATCCACACCCAGCAGCCAATCAGACTGTAGTATTCACCGTAACCATGATATAATAACACTATAATGGGTGCATCAAAATAATGTATACCTTTAGCAGAAGTAACAATTTCAACTGTTCTGTACAGCCATAATGTCACAAACGTTAGAGCCAGCTCTTATCAAAATGAGGGGGTCAACTACTACCCATAGGTGACTGGGTGAATACGGTATCCATGGCAACACCAGGATTTGGTTAACTTCCACTGCTGACCCTGGAAATGTTCTGTAATTGTTGTGGTAGTTTTGCTTCCCTCTCATTTGAAAGGGCTATGACTTTGTTTTTTTTTTTTGCATATTTCTTACAGTACTGCAAAGGCAAAATGGTACACAAATGTTGACAAACTCAGCTGAGTAATCAACGTTTCCAAAAATGGTATGACAGTAATAAACAAACCTCCACGGGTCAGTGCTTCAACACCAGCAGACCCAGGTCTAGCAGCACAATAAACAGAGAAGAGTCACCAATGTGAAGTGAAAGGCAATTTTATGGGAAAGCAACTGCAAAAAAATTGAAGTAAAAATAATAATTATTATGAAATTAAACATTAAAAGTATGATATAAACCTAAAATTTAATTTAAAAAAAAGAAAAAGTTCATTACAAATTCCGTCATCCAACAAAGAAGAATAGATTTATGAGACCCAGTAAGATCTAAAAGCATTGCAAGGTTTTTTATTAAATGGAAGCTCAATTTAGAGAAAGCCTACACTGGAGTACCCAGAGAGGAGCTGTGGCTCTGGAATACAGACATGAGGCAGAGCTGAAGATGTTGAGGTTTTTGTTGGGAGTGACGAGGACGGATGAGATCAGGAGTGAATACGTCAGAGGAGCAGCTCGTTTTAGATGCTTTGGAGATAAACGCAGGGAAGACAGATTGAGAAGAGGGACAGTGATTATGTTGGGAAAAGGATGCTGATGCTGGGGCTGCCAAGGAGAAGGCCTGGAGGAAGACCAAAGAGGGGGTTCATGGATGTGGTGAGGGAGGACATAAGGGTGGTTGGTGTGAGTGAGGAGGATGCAGAGGAGAGGATTAGATGGAGGCGGATGATTCACGGTGGCAACCTCTAAAGGGAGCAGCCGGAAGACAAAAAGGGTGTTAGCTCCAAATTTCTATTTTCTTAGTTCAAGTATCTGTCTCTTTAGCGTAGCCGTTCATGGATACAAACGGATGCAACATTTAGTGTAGAAATAGCCTCTCCTTCAGTGAAGTGCAAGAATCTATTTTGTTTTGAGGACAAATTAAAGCCAATCTCATTAAAATTTTTGGAGATTCAGCCAACATGCAACCAAATAAAAGGCTTTTGTTCTGCCTCTCACAGGGAGCTGGTGCCTCTCTGTCAAGGAGGAAACTCAATATTCTGCTTTTGAAAATAAAAGCGAATGGAATGCACTGTGGTAAAAGCACCATTGCTTTTATATTAAGGGATCAAATAGTTTGTATTAGTGCTTAACAAAACTCTAAAAAGGTTCATGAAAAATGTATTGTTTTACCTCTTGAGGCTCCCCATCAGAAACCATAACTTAATAGTAATTTATTTCTAAATCGTACAAATTCCAGCAGAAATTGTGTCCATTTTATTGTCACGGTGCTTCATTTGTTTATTCCAAAGCCACTTTTCCTTCATTTTAATGTAAATGCTTAAGCTGCCAACCAAATTACCTCAAACATTAGTCTAAAATACTGGGTTGGTAGCTTGTGGCTGTCATAATGATAATGCTGCTGTGAAAATAGCTGGAATAATCACTCCTGTAATGATTTTATCCGGCATAATGCTGGGTGTTGTATCCAAACATCTCCAATGTATCTGGAAAAGGGAAATTGTTCAGTCAAAACAGCAAAAATCTAATTCTGTTAGCTGCATTTGGCTGGAGAGGATTATAATTGAAAAGCTGCTTCTATGCGGCGTCAATATTCTGCTTTTTCTTTAAAGTAATATTGTCAGCATTGACATTTTAAATTCCGTTATATTGCAAAAAGGACCTGCACCTAGAAAAATACAATAAACTGGATTTGTTACACACCAACAAAGCACATTTGATCTTTGGTCTGCTTCTGCTGGAGGTTTCTTTCTACTTTCTTTCTTTCTACAGTCGTACAAACGCAGAGCGAAAATGGAAATTTTTACCAACAAACTTCTAATGTACCAACATAAGCCAATATTAACTCAAGGCTATTCTATAGTGGTCTACCATCTTATTTTTGAATTCTCTAATGCATTCTTGTGACAGTTGCATTATGGGAAACCTCTAAAACATCTGTATTCCTCTAGGCTGGGTCCTACTTCCTTCACTTTCTGCTACTTAGCACATTTTATAGTGTGTTTGTCATTTTGTCAGAATCTATACTTCAGCATTTCAGTGCCCTGGAAATTTCCCAGAAGGCTCTGCAAAAAAAAAAAGTGAGCACTGATGCTGTTTAGATTGTCAAATCCAGACCACAATGCATTGCATTTGAGTGATTTGTCATCAGGAAAAAATATTGAAATGCATATTTTATATATTATTCAAGTTTTTTACATCAGAACACAGACAAAAAGTAGTTTATTTAAGTGTACGACAAGTATACTTAGTCTCTACTAAAACAAATAAAGGGACTATGCTTAAATACTGTAAACTTAAACCTATATTCAAGAATACTTTATAAAATACCTTCAGTAGTACTACTTTTTGCAAATAAGTCTTTGTCAAATGTTCATATTTATTAGATTTTTACTTCAGCAAATAGGTGATGTCATATTTGGAGTTAAAAAAACGTACTTGAGCATGTGTCCGAACTGCACTAAAATCCAGGGCACTAGAATAGAATATAGATATATAACATAATATAGAATTAATCGGACCGTCCAGTACTCCTCCTCCTCCTCCTCCTCCTCAGGCTGCTCAGTGGAAACGAGGCTGTCGAAAGGTTAGGGAGTAGTGAGTGAATTTGGACACAGACTCAGAAATGCTGCCCTGAGCAAGAGTACAGAGAGGGATGTGGCTACAGACGAGAAAACAAAAAAAACCAAAAACTTCTGCTTCTGCTTAAAGTTGTGTAATTGTTGTCTGCAGTCAGATTGTTCTCTCCTTGAGACTGACCCTCTTGACCAGGTGGTGGTGATCTTCTCAAGATCAATTTTATAAAAAAAAACAGTGACCAATATCGACGGTATCCAACCACACAGTTCAGAGCCAGATGCCAGCTCAGACAAGGGAAATGAAAACGTACTTGGATCTATTTGTCTGCAAGTGGAGGATTTAGAATTGGAGCAGAAAAAGCGAAACTTTAGCCCGCACACAGCAATATCTGTGTCATAAGTCCAAGTTTTTTCAAACATCCTCTTTTCATCTGCACCTCATTCAACGTGATTTGAACAAAGAAATACTCAGAAATGCAAATTTAATCATAAAATATTTCATACATGCTCTCTATTATAAGAAAAATACTGCAAGAACATGTTAAAAACACCAAAGACATGATTTCCATTGGAGTGGGTCTTTAACTAGCCACTGTTTAAGTTGCACCTTTATTTTTATAAGTGCAGGTAAGCATCTGTTTTGTTCCAATCAGGGACCTTTTGTTCGTTGTTTTGGCTTCGATTCTTGCAAAAGCTGATTTTTGCTCCCTCCTTTTACTTGATTTGACTCGGAGAAAAACAAAATCTGTTCAATTAAATTCCTCGTCTTTCTCTTTGAGGGTGGAGCACTTCAAGACAACCAACGTTGTGGATTAAAGCATTTCAAAAGAGCAACATAAAATAAATTTGGTCATGAACACCAGATATAGACGGTTTGTGTAAATAAATGTCAACATTTTTGCAGTAATCAAAACATAAATCACAGCAGCAGCTTCTGTTAAGTGAACTTGAAATTAGTCTCTAAAAAGCAGAGAGCTAAAGCTTTAAGCCGTTTTAAAAAAGAAAATTATGCCGCATAGTGAAATGATTAAATGTCTTCCATTAAGCGCTGTCTGTCTATCCCGAATGATCCAATTAGTCCCACTTGACAATAAAAATTGGATAATTTTTATCTCAAAGATGCTCAAACCTTTATATGTCTTTGAAGCTCCTCACTTCATGAAAATCAAGTGTTCTGACCAAGTAGAGCGATCTTTGCCAGAGAAATCAAGGCTTTTCTCCCCCCATTCAACCAGTGTCATGTAAAGTTTATACAATACTCTTTCAGAGAAATGTTTTCACTTTAATTGCTGGGTTTAACAGACATCATAATCGCCAAATTGTTGTCAACATTGCTGTATTTGACTGCCTGACGATGAGTCATGCAGCCGTTTAGTATGTCCAGCTGAGCCACTCAGGCAAAAGCCAATAATGATCATCGAGCTGCTGGAAATTGTCAAACTTTCTGGAGCTTAGTAATATAATGATGTGTGTGTGTCCAACAAACAATAGAAGAAATACGGAGAGTTTATGATAGCAGTTTACAGTAGAAACAAACTGTGTGAGGTCACACTGTCAGTGTTTTACAGTTACAGCCATTTTCTTTGTTATCAGATCTTTAATATTTTGAGTCCTAAAGACTAAAACATGAAAAGTTATTAAAGTTTGCTTCAGAAAATGATAAAGAAAGTAAGCAAATCAAGTTTTACCAAGAAATTATTTAATATCTGTATTATTTTAGGAGTGTTGTTTAACATGCTGAACATTTAGAATGTTTGGAACATTTCTAATTTAATATATCATGTGTCATAATATTTAGTTTTTATGAAAATATTGCACACAATGTGAATAAAAATGCATGCAGAATTAAAAAAATAAAGTTTCTATTCAACCTTTCAATAAATTATTTTGTATGGAGTTTAAAAAAATGTTTTTAATTCAAATTCAATACACATCTGGTTGCAACAACCTCTTTAATGATCATGTCTTTGGTCTGATGTTATTTCAACAATATAGGACATTCCTTCCAATTGTTGTCTTTAAATTAGATTTCCAACGTGTGAAACTTTCCAAGATCCCTGAATAATCTGATTCAAAATTGATAATCACTATTACTGGGAGGCACTATATGTGATATAATTAATCTTACAATAATAATATAATAATATGATATAATAATACTTTAATAATACTACCCTATAGTGCAGAAAATACTGTGTTTCCACAATCAAATATCTGTATGTATTTTAGTTGCAGGATAGAAATACTAAAATTTAGGACGCTCAAAAGTATTAGAATTCACCTGAATTAGAGGAGAAGAAATCTGTTTTGATTTTCTGCCAGAAAAGAAGTACATCAATGTCAGATTTTCCTAATGAGTAGATAGTCTAGGTTCAGCAGAGTTAAAAACTGAGGCAGAAAATGTCAAACTCCTGCAAATCAGCTGCGTTTTTTGAAGTCTTTTTAATGATGCGTTCACTGACCCCAATTAGGTGTTTGTTTTAAACGAAAACTATTCACTCAAATTTTTCACAGAGGAAGTCACTCAGTTTTAACTTATAGAATCCTCGTGTTCTGTCCAAAAACAGAACATTCATCTAGTTTTTTTTATTCTAGGAACAAAACTTGGACATGAAGCAATGAGATCATAAATTACAGCATTGGTTCTGTGTTATCACAGGTTAGTTCAGACACACACCCTTGTGAGATAAGCTGTCGTCGAGGTGCTGCATGTGACATGTACTGTAGCAGAACAGCAAAGAACAAACAGAACCATCACAACAAACCTCTTTCCCCAAAGCTGATGTCAACACCACATCCACTTATAGATTCAAGAGCAGCTTTTTACTAGCTGCTTCTCTACAGGTGAATTACCGAAACGAAAAACAGCAGCACCTTTTCATCACAATAAAGTAGAAAATCTGTGTAAATATAGCTAAAAGCCTGAATACACTTGATACACTAAATATGTTTGTTTCCTTTCTACTTGTATCTTCTGACAGAAAAACTATTATCTATAGATGGGGGCTTGGGGTTGTGTTGTATATGAGAGTGTTACAAGAGACCATTGATTAAAATTGCAGGGGAACAGCTCAACGGTGCAGATGTATAATGGCTGTAAATATTATCCAAAGTGTTTCTATGACATTAAAATGGGTGCAGAGCCGCAGTGGCCGACGCACCGCTGCCAGAAAATGATTTCCATGCTGCGAGGTTACTGCAGCTACAGGCTATAGATCTGCCAGAAATGCAAAACAACTGCCCAAACAAATGTAATTAAACTGGGTGGAGAAGCAGACTGTTGGCAGAAGAAGCCACAACATTTTTGACATAAATCCAAAGGTACTTTACTCTTTATATCAAAAAATTACAGCAAAAAGTAAATAAAAATGGGGTGAGTTTAAATTTACACAATTACCGTATTTGAAATTGGTAATTTCAAGCTTGTTTGATCTGTTTGTTGGGAACGCACAAGAAGGAATGGATAAATCTTAATTCTTTCTCAAGCCTAAGACGCATTTGTGGTATGAACAATGTTTTTATTTAAACACTTCTATTGAGTTTCAAGGTAATGTACAATAGGTTTTGTCAGTCACAAGTTCTCTAAGTTGTTTGAATGAAAAAAGATGAGAGGTTTGTAACGTTTATAATAGTTGCACTTCAACTGTTAGAGACAGAATGTGAAAAGAGGTTTTAGAAAACCCTGTTGTGTATTGAATTTGAAAGAAACTGTTACTTCTTCCTTATAAAGTTCTTCTTTCCTCCATTGTTACCTATAACAGTATAAGCAAGCAGCTTAGAGAGAAGAGATCAACTGTTCGAGAGATTCTTAGAAAATGTAATAAATACAAGACCACAGATAATCTCCCTTCACCTGGGGCTTCATGCAAACTCTCAACTCCTGAAGTACAAATGATGTTGAGAGCAGTAAGAAAACAGCCCAGGACTAAACAGGGGAACTAATCAATGACCTGAGAAGAGCTGGGACCACAGTAACCAAGGTTACTTATACCACATGGTGTCCTCATGGATCTATGATGGATCATGGACTCATGGATGGAGGGAGAAGAATGCTGAGATGCATCCCAAAAACACCATACCCACAGGGAAGCATGGGGGTGGAAACATCAAGTTTTAGTTCCCCAAGGCTCCATCCTGGGACCACTTCTATTTAACATCTACATGCTCCCACTGGCCCAGGTTATAGAGAACAACAATGTTAGTTACCATAGCTATGCAGATGACACACAGATATATATTAGACTGGCACCAGGAGACCGAGGCCCTGTACAGACTCTTGGTAAATGCATTGAGGACATTAATGACTAAATGTGCCACAACTTAATTCAGTTAAACAAAAACAAAACTGAGGTTATTATCTTTGACGCTAAAGAAAATAAAGGTTGGACGTCACTACAGAGCTTCAATCTATTCAACTAAAAACTACCAACCAGAACAGAAACTTGGGTGTAGTGATGGACACAGACCTACATTTTGATAATCACATTAAAGCAGTCACAAAATCAGCCTACTATCATCCCAGAAATATTTCAAGGATGTCTCAGGGCTGCCTTTTTTCCAAACGGGACAGGACAACTGATCCATATCAAGGAAAAGATGAATGGGTTCATGCATGGTGAGATTATGGGCAAAAACTGTCTTCCATCAGTGAGATTATAGGGATGAAACATGGTTGAATTTTCCAGCATCGCTATGGCAACAAAGGAGTAGCTACATTAAAAGCATTTCAAGGTTCTGGAGTGACCTGACCAGTCTCTGGACCTCAGTCCAATATAGAATCTATGGAGGAAGTAGAAAGTCGACGTTGCCCAGCAACAGCCCCAAAACATCACAACTCTTGCAAAGAGCAGCTTGTGTATGGAAAGCTAGTAAAGACCTAAAGAAAACATTTGACCTCTGTCAAATTGACCCAATACTTATTTTCTGCACCACTAGACAAAAAAAAAAAATAGAACAATGTGATTTTTTTTTCCATTTAATCCCTCACACTTTCTATGAAGAACATTACAGATAAAATTCATCTTTGTAAGTGACTGATAAAAACTTGCTTTATGTTAAAAATAAATATCTAGAGATTGTTAAAGTGATGCAGTGTGTGTGGATGGGTGGAGGAAGTCGTGAAGGGTCCATATATGACAAGAGAGCTTCTGTGTTTTTATAAATAGATGGAAATACAGTAATGACTGACTTATATGCAAGAACATAACAGGAACACAAGAGACATTTGGTTGGAATAAAATAAAGGACCAACATCAGTCAAAAGGACAGAGTATAATTATTACATTGGTGCTGCTACTCCAAGTACTGATAAGTACTTCTAGTTGCCATAGAAATTAAGCAGTGCTTCTATTACACCGGTAATGAGCTGAGCAGTGTTTGAAAATATCCAGCAAATTAAACTTTATAAAATAAATTAGCTGTTAAATTGAGGTCAAGGACTTTGTTTTCAAATAAAGAATTAAAACCAGATCTTGGGATTTAATTAAAAAGTTTAGGGATTTTGTCTTTTCGGCTTTTCTTTTGCTCTCAACACAAACGATAATTGAAATTCTCCAATTTTATATTAAAGACCTCCTTTTTTATGACCCGTATCTGATCCGCTCTTGATGAGATGTTTGATCAGCCATGAGTATTTCTTAAAGATCTGTGGAAATGCAATCCAATTATTATTGTTTTTTTTTTTCTTTTTTTTTAATGTTGAACCAGAATTTCCCAGAGAGCAACAGGAATTCAACGTGTGTTTCTGGTGGATTTACTAATTAGCTAAAAACTGGTTGTTTCAAACTATATGCATAGTATAGATCTATTATAGGGATAGCAGCAATTCCTTTGATGAATTGAATGTATCATATCATGTTTAAAACTCTAGTTTTCCATGTTTTTGAGTCATGTGTCGCACTTGTCAGAAATGAACATTGACAGCTGCTAAAGGGCTTATTTTGACACAATCAATTTCCGTTACACACACACACACACACACACAAAAATCTCTAAAGTTTACTACAGTTCGTAGATGATACAATTTATTTTAAAAATGTTAAAATGTACTATTAAGCAATATTTAAATGTAAGGAATATTTAAAATTTCTTTATAACTTGTATACACTTACAGTTTTGAGGGATTGGTGTAACTTTTCTGATTAAAACATATTTGTAAACTTTACATTCCATTTAGTTTTTATTTAATGTACTTTATTTTTTTTATTTTACTATTTTCAATTATGTCACACCAACAAAATTGTTATAGATGTTACATTTAGAAAAGAATGAATATAGATTAAAACTATATATATATATATATATATATATATATATATATGTCATTAAATAAACTGATTGTTTTTGTTTCTCAAGCTTATTTTAAAGTGTGTGCATTTGATTTTTACTTGTTGTGACCATAATATACTTTGAGATCTTTGTTTCTTCCCGCTGGAGGGAATGGAATGGGTTTAAACCTAAAATAGCACTCAGACCTGTCCATTTCTTTGATATAAAACTGATGCAACAGATTCTCGCTTGGAACCAAACTATGAATCAAAGATGCAATTATTCCCTCGGGAGCCTTTTTTCTCTCTCTTTGCTGTTTTCTTCTGGGAATTTCTCACATATTTTATAAACTTGTCTTGCTTTATTACTTTTACACTTCCTCTTTTGTGCACGTCTGCCATAGCATTTATTTTTTAGTTAATGAAAAATTAAAAGACTATTAGAAATCTTTGAAATTTTCTAAATATGTTTTTGATTCTATGAATGGGCTGAAATAGAAGCTGTACATCAAAAGATTTTTGACCTGGACACATCTCTGCACTTCATCTAATTAGTGATACTTTGGATTCCATTTGAGGTTATTTAAAAACCAAAGAGCACACAGGCTGTAGACAGAGGGCTTGTTCTGGTTGAAAGAAAGTCAGATGGTGCCTAAACTTTAGTTGTTTGTAATAAGTGTTGCCTCCAGGCTTGCAGAATTTGCAGAATGATTTATACAAAAAAGGAGAGTAGAATTAAGAAAAAAAAAATATCTATATAAATGTTTTCTTTGCCATTTTTTACCCACCATATTGTATTATTTAACCTTCCATGTTTCATTCATTTTCCTGCTCTGACCCAATTGAAATCACTGTCTCTACTGAGCCAGCAAGGGTGGTTAGGGATCCAAGTTAAAAACAAAAAATCTATTGCATAACAAAATACTGTTTGTTCCACCCTAAAGTAAAAAAGAGGTTTACCATCAGCCATCCACATCACTACTGCTTGCTTGTCTCAATCTGCAGGAATCGACCCACATTTCAAGAGCGAAACCCACCAGGCAATGAAGAAACTTCATTTCACTACCTGTATATTTGATATTATCTCCTCTTTTTAATCAATTCATGAAACATCCTAAAAGGTTGCCTTTTTATTCTGGGTTTATGAAGTTAATAAGTATCTTACAATTCACTCCACTTCAACCTAAGCACCTTTATTCCCTCATGGTATGTAAATAAAGGACGGCAGGATGAGCCCTTTAATGCAATAAAGGACATAAGACCAGATTTAAATATGATCGAAATAATATTTTCTATCACGATTTATATTCATATGTTCAGTCTAAAGCAGTAAAAAGAAAGACCTGTGAAAATGATACTATATTCATTAAGGCTGGGAATCTCAGGATAACTCAAAATACAATGCAATTCATGATACATGGATCATGATACAGACAGTATCACGATGTGGCAAACATTGCAATAATCAATAAATTACCTTGAAAATCTATGTAATATCACAATTTTTTAAACAACGAAATCCTTTTATTTTTCTCAAAACAATTTATAAGAAGAATTTGAAACACATTATATGAATTTAGCGCATTTTACAACAGTAAAATAAAATGATCAATAAATTCAAATGTCTTTATAATAATAAAAAAGGTTTTAAGGTAAAAAAAAGAAACACTGCTCAAAGTAAGAACTAAAATGCAGAGTATATCAAATAGCCTTCTCACTTTAAAGAGCAAAAAATTAATATTCACAATATTATATTTTTTATTCATTTAACAATTTATGTCAGTTTATCACTGAAGCACAATGAAAATGAACTTTTAGCCTCTTAATATTATATTATCATTGTTTTTTTACAGTGCTGGTATCCCTAGTCATTCCAAAACTCATTTTAATTCAAATTTCCTGCACTTATCTTTGATAAACATCATTTTAGTGATGTGCTCCATGTGTATACCACTAGTATACACACCTGTTGAAACTGCAGCGCCTAGACATCTCACTTGGACTGTCTAATGCTGCGCACCTGGGCAATGAATCCAATCGTGAAGTTTCTTTTTATTAGTTGCAAAAGGTGGACCAACATCATATTGAACTCTATGGCTTAGAAATGGGACGGTACTTCAGTTTATGTATGAGTCAAGCCAGATGAGCCAATAGTTTTGTAATATAGTGTATTTAATCTCTTCTACCAGAATCTCTGGTAGACAGGACCAACTACCCCGGTCAAGAAAACTATACTCACATAAGAGTCATTTCGTTAGTTAACATTGTCACCTTGGACCCTCAAAAACATCCATCTAACTTAATTGCACCTATACGCCTTGTAACAATATTATTCCCTCAAAAATCAATTGAACCTCACAAGTAAAACATTAGCCCGGAAAAGGTAAATAACACGTTAAATAAATGAAAAATTACCCTTTAAAACACCCGCTATGACATGAGGATAGACTTTACAGTTGGTAGGCAAAGAACCAAAGTATTTTACATTCAAATTAACCTCTGGGCTTTCATCAGTGTTCTTGCTATTAGCATTACTACCCTGTGGTAAATAATGATGGATTTAATTCAGTTTAAGATGAATTGGATCACTTGTCTTCATCAACAGCTACACTGAGGGTCACCAACCTGTCGGAAGCGCTTGAGGTGGAGGATCAGTATGTCAGGCAGCGTCCACAGGCTCATTTTCACCATGCCCTGCTGAAGCTGCTTACAATGAGGGCACTTCCAAGCATCATCCGGGGCAAGCTGCAATCAACAGACCAAGCAAAAATATTTACACACATTGAAGTTTCTTTTTTTAAGTGGCAGTTTTTTCTTTTTTTTAAAGGATCTGTCAAACATTGCAAATTAGTTCATCCTTCCGCTTTAAGTGAGATGTCTTTTTCTCCTCAAGCTTCTCATCAGTTAATAATTTAATTATTGGTTCAGGCAGCTTTTTTTATACATGTGGACACATTTTCATTTTCTGTTCATGAAGGCTGACATCCCCTAACATAAAGCTAAATCACACAAATAAAATTAATGAGAAAAAAGTGAGACATGCAGAACTTGCACATGGGAAACCAGGATTCATTAACCAGGGGGCGGGATGAGTATCATGAGCAAGACTGACCATCCATCCATCTTCTGGTCATCCGAGACCAGGTCAAGCAGGCAGCAGTCTAAGCAAAGTTGCCCAGACTTCCCTCTCCCCGACCACTTTCTCCAGGGAAAGTCCAAGATGTTCCCAGGCCAGCCAAGAAACATCGTCTTTTCAGCGTGTCCTGGGTCTTCCGCCCAGTGGGACATGCCCGGAACACCTCTCCAGAGAGACGTCCATTTGTTGATCTCACGCTCCGATCTTCCCTCACTCATGAACAAGATATTTAAACTCTACCTGAGGCAGGAGCACTCCACCTACCGAGAGAGGGCAAACTACTTTTCTGCGGTCGAGAACCATGGCCTCAGACTTAGCAGTGCTGACCCTCATCCCAGCAACTTCACACTCGGCTGCAAACCCCTCCAATACATGCTAGAGGTCCTGGCCCAATAAAGCCAACAGGACAACATCATCTGCAAAGAACAGAGATGAAATCCTGTGGTCCCCAAACCAGGTTGCGCCTAGAAATTCTGTCCATAAAGACTATGAACAGAACAGAGGATAAAGGGCAGCCTTGCCGAAGTCCAACATGCACCTGGAACAAGTCTGACTTACTGCTGACTATGTAAACCAAGCTCCTGCTCCGGTCATACAGAGACCGGACAGCCCTCAGTAAGGCTTCCCGGATCCCATACTTCCAGAACACCCTCCACAAGACACCACGGGGAAGGCGGTTGAACGCCTTCTCAATGACCAGGACAGAAACCGCACTCTTGCTCTTGGATCTGAGGTCTGACTATCGTACGGACTCTCCTCTCCAGTACCCTGGCATAGACTTTTCTAGACTTTCTCATGGGCAAGACCCTTTGCGCTACTGCCTGTGTCAGGAAGTGCATTCGGCTTAAAAAATCTCTGCCAAACCACTTCTGCGAATAAGTGCAAGCTGATTTGCTGTGGCGAATCTTGAAGGGAAATGCCGAAAGGTGAATGACAACTTTGCAGGTATCATCTGCTGGAATGATATTAGCCATTTCTTTATACCAGGGGTGTCAAGCTCCAGGCCTCGAGGGCCGGTGTCCTTCATGTTTTCCAGCAATTTGCTGTTGAAGCTCCCTGTTGGCTAAACACACCTGATTCAGGTAATCAGCAGCAAGTACGGCAGGATTTATAGAAAACCAAAAGGAGGCCAGCCCTGGAGGCCTTGAGTTTGACACTCCTGCTTTAGACTGTTAAAAGTTTTGACCTTGATTTGGAGGAAGCTGCTAGAACAATGCAAAGTGGTCAACTTTTAATTAGAATTTTTTTTTCTCCATCTTTTGTGTCTGTCCAGTACACGAAGAGCTTTGTCTCAACTGAGGCCCACTGCTCTGCTAACTGAAACGTTTCACGATGTAATTAAAGGGGTTGTTGTTTTTGTACAAAACCCCTGAAAATCATGAAATAATTATAATAGCAGCACCGCTTTATTTATTTATTTAGTTTTAAGCAGCATAAAATAGGATTAGCACCTACTTTTGTAAAACCAGGGGATTTTCCATGGAGAGTGGAGCGGCTGATTTCCATTTTTACTCTTAACAATTATATTAAAAGGTAAATTTTGGGCTTACAGCATTCCTTACTGCAGTAGGTGGCCTATCGTGATGTTGTCAAAGTGAGCATGTTTCCTTGAGGCCGTAATGTTGTCATTATTTTAGATATTTAATTAAGATTATGCTTCTGTATGCAAACTCACACAGACTGTAATTACTCTGGAGCAGATTCACATTAATAAAAATATCTTTACAGAAGTTGCTTTAGAAGGTTCGAGTGTTGGTTTCAGAATATCAATGCTATAGACCAACACCATGTGAAAGGAGCTATGTGCATGAATGGCATCCAAACACACCCTCTCCCTGGCTTTACCAGGAACATAAGCCTCTGACATAAGAAAAATATTTGGGTTTTTTCATACTTCTATACAAACATGTTTACCAGAAAGATTCCTGCCTGTATTATATGCCAGTCCATTTCAGACAACACCCGTTTCAAAGCTCAACCTTGCAAACTTATCTGTTGCTATGGCTACAACACACAGGGGGTCATTAGTCTCTTTTCAAAATATCCTCTTTTCGGGAAATGCATTACAGGATGTTGAGTTTCCTTTATTGTATAGCTGGAGACGTGTCTGTTTTTAAATGAAATCTAATTAGTCAGGAAACAGAAATGGCATTTTAATCCTGTATGTGACTGCAGAGCGCTGCGACTTTTCAGTGAGCGCTGGAATAATTTCCTGCAGAGTAAGTACCATCAAGTGGAGGATCATTCAGCTGTGATACAGAGGGAAGAGGGAATGCTATGAACCAGATGTGTAATAAAATGATCAGTCTAAAAACAATGAAAAAACACTTTCTACATTCTTCGTAAAGTTTCTCATCTATCTCTCTACAGGTTCCTATAAAGCCACAACGCGAGGAAAAACAGGAATTGAAAAAATATTATAGAAAACTCAAAATTATTACTGATGAAAGGATTAAAACTATATGTTTGAGTATTCAAGATAAAAACATTAATACACCTTTTTACCTCGGGAAATGTTAGGAACTGTGAATTTATCTCATTTCCCTTCCAAGCCTTTCTAAAAACCTTGTTTGTATAGCCTGCCAGGACTGAGGATGTCTTCCAGATTTGCTGGCTGTAAACAGCAGACATGGAGGCAGGTATCTGGTTGACACCAAGATTAAGATAAAAAAATTGAAAAAATTGCTACAAAAATTTTGTTTGATTTGCGGCTTTGAATTTCTGTGTTTGGAATACAGTATAATTTGATGATGCAGAGAAAATAAAACTCCTGTACTCCAATATCCAGCTCTAACCTCCAACCATCAAGTTTGCAGACGACACCACTGTGGTGGGTCTCATCAACAACAATGATGAGATGACCTACAGGAGTGAGGTGAGCAGGGTGGCTATGTGGTGCAAGGACAACACTCTCCAGCTGAATGTGGAGAAGACTAAGGGGATCGTTGTGGACTTTAGGAGAGCTCACACCCAACTCGCTCCATCGAGCATCAATGGTGCTGCTGTGAAAAGGGTGTGCAGATTTCCAAAGTCTCAAGAAGTTCTACCGATGGCTAGAAAGTGCTGACAGCACTGAGGCGCTCATCCTGGCGGCACAGGGACAAGTCCTGAGCACCAGAGCTTTAGGGGCTCAAATCTACCACACCAGACAAGACCCAAGGTGTAGGCTGTGCATAGAGGCGCCGGAAACAACCCAGCACATAACAGCAGGGTGTAAGATGATGGACTGGAAAGCATACATGGAGAGCCACAACCAAATAGATGGAATAATACACTAAAAGATTTGTGCAGAATATGTACTTGCACAAGCACTTTGAATTGTCTTTGTACATGAAATGTGCTATACAAATAAACTTGCTTTGCCTTACTGAAAACCCTAAAGTCAAAATGAGAAACGCCTCCGAAAGTGGTAGAGAACTAGAGAGCAAAGATCCTGTGGGACTTCCAGATACAGACTGACAGGATGCAAATGGCGAACCAACCAGACATTGTAGTGGTTCTGAGTTGCACCTCTGGTCTAGGAGAAAAGCTATTTCACTTCACTGAGTACCACTTCTTCTATGGATGATTAAAAAAACAGGGAACCTTCTTTTGACTTTAATAGAGCGTAAGTGAACCATATTACTGATTTGTATTTAACTAAACAATATGTTTTTATAACTAACTTTGTTAGTTTAAGCAATACTGCCAAATTCAGAACCATCCCACCTCAGAACGATACAAAGTACTTTAAATTTGAAACCCGTTTAACCCCTTATGTTCAAAAACATACATCCAAAAGTGCATCCAAAATGAAACCAGAGTTATAATAGGAACTGAAAGGAAACGGCGTTTCTTAAACCTGAAAAAAAAACTTTAAATAGTGATGTTCTATGACACCACAAAGATCTCATCGTTTAGGATTTTTTCTACCTGAGCAATTTAATGTCAAACAGAATGGTGGGCAAGACCTTCAACTATAAGACTGCTTTATCAAAGAATCAACTCACTACTTCAGATCAGTCCATTTTTACAATTTACAACTTTTCTAAAAGCAATTGCAACATTTTATAATGGAACCAGATACTTTTGTCAGTTCAGTATTGAATATGCCAACACTGTAATTCTTGGTTATATGATTTGGATAAGATTTAACTATTTATTCCTAATTTCTGACAATTTCTGGAGCTTCATTTTTAGATAATTGAAATGTATTTTCTATTATTAATACCATATAAACATTGTATTAAGACTAATGCATGCAAATTGTTGTCAAGTACTTTTTACTAATTCCAGAATGCAAATGAAGGTCTTAAGCAACATATGAAGATGTTAGTAGAGCCCATGAAAGCCAAAAGGAAACTGTTCAGAATGGTACAAGGTCAACAGCTCTTTTCACTCCTTTAAACATCGTCCAATTGCCAGAGGAACTGCTTTGAAAACTTCTGCATTTATCTCACAGAAACCAGGCTGGAATGGATTCAGCTCATGTGTCTGTGCTGGCTCTAACTACAAATGCGCCCTCCTTTGATTTAAGCTGTGGTGTGTTGTGTGGTGTGCCATGCACAACACACCACACGTGGATCGTAGTGGAAGGAAATTGCTCTGTAAAAAAAAAAAAAAAGAGAGAGACATGCAAAGGCATTACACACTGAATAGCTGAATGCTTAATTATATGTGTAGAGGTTCAAAAAAAAAATCTTTGTAGGGATCAGTTGTATAGAAAAGAGAGTACAGTCCTTGACAAATGAGAACCACATGAAATAAACATAAAAGAACATTTTATCAAACAGGTCTTTGTAATGGTGGTGCAGTCAGTGTGGCCTTCCTTTCAGTTTTACGTTTCTGCCGAGCACATTTGAGCTTCTTTAGAAAGAGGATGTTGCCACAAAGCCACAGTGGGGAGGGTAGAAGATTATACAAGGATTATAAAGGAAATTATAGACACAATAAGTACTTGTTTTTGTTTGGCTGGATTTAAATCATTTTCTTTTTTTGTTGTCTGTCACCATCTTGGCAGGTTGTGATGTCACTAAACCTTGGCCTCAGCAAATATGGGCAGATAGGCGGTACAAAACAAGCCAGGCGATTTTTGCAGCACGGCTGTGAAAGCTATGGATTTGCTGGTCACTTGTCATTTGAGATACATTCTGCCTTCTTCTGAGTCATTTTAAGGAATAATACAAAGTGATTCAATTTATTTCTAAAACGGCATTTACAACCACGGTTGTCTCAAAGCACTAACGAAAAAAGCAGAAATCTTTAGCCTGAGCTTCGATTGTTATTCAGTCCAGATCATTTCCACAAGGCCGAATGAACTCAGCTGTGCGCTAATGGCCTCTAAATGTAAGGGAGCAACAATGAAGGGGTTTTTCCTGGAGAAGTATTCCAGGCATGTCCCACCAGAAGGAGACCCTGAGGAAGACTAGATGCCCTGGAGGGACTATGCTAGCTACAGAACCGGAGGATGTTTTAGTGGTGGTGGTGGTGGGGGTATCTAAGCATTTAGAATTGATAGTGAAATATCAGTATAAGATTTATTTTAGCATGGCGTCAAAAAAAAAAAAGGGTCCATTGACGACACTGTGGTGCTAGGTCTGATCTCCAACAACGACGGGATGGCCTACCTAATTGAGATTAAAATCATTGAGGCATGGTGCCAAGTCAACAATCTCCTCCTCAAAACCAAAGAGATGATTGTGGATTTCAGTACAAAGCAGGTGAGGAACTACCAGCCCCTCACATTCAACAGGACCCCAGTGGAGAGAGTAGACAGCTTCAAGTACCTAGGTGTTCATACCATACAGGATTTAACATGGTCCTGCCATGTTAACACCCTGGCGTCTTCACCACCTCAAGCGCCTGAACGATTAAATTGCCCTAAAAGGTGCAAAAGAGATTCTACACCAATACCAGTGAGGACATCCTGACAGGAGGCATCAAGGCTTGGTTTGGAAACACCACAAAATAAGACAGAAAAGATCTCCAGAAGGTGGTGCAATCACTATGTATGTATATGTATGTGACAACTAAAATTTGAATTTGATGATGACCACATCTAGGGCAAGTAGCAACAGTGCTGTACTTTCTCTATTTGTAGATGTTCTGCCTTACCGTGGACACCAAGGCTTTTGGTTTGTAATCCTTTTGAGCTTTTATACAACTTAACAATTCTTGCTCATAGATTTTCTAAGAGCTCTTTTGTGCGAGACATAGTTCACATCAGGCAATGCCTCTTGAAAGCAGCAAACTCTGAGTTGATATGTGAGTTTCTATGAGGCAGGGAAGCTTTAATCAACACATCCAATCTCATCACATTGATTGGATTCCAGGATGGTTGATTCCTAGCTTCAATTAGCTCTTGGAGAAGTAATTTGCTTTGGGGTTCACATATTTTTTTCTATCCTGCACTTTGAATTTTTACATATTTTGTTAAAAAAAAAACATGAAAACGTACAACTTTAGTGTTGCATTAGTTTAGGCAGACTGTGTTTATCCAGAGGTCTGACCGAGATGAAGACCAGAACATATTTTACAACACATTCATGTAGACATCCAAGAAACAACAAAAAGTTAACATACTTTTTTCTTGCAACTGTACTTATGCCACCAGTGTGTGAATGTGTGCGTGAATGGGTGAATGGGTCTGTGACTGTGAAGCGCATTGGGCCCTCGAAGGAGGGTAGAAAGCGCTATACAAGTATACGCCATTAACCATTTACCATTTACACTGGGCTTAGAAACACGCGTTCAAGCAACCAGTTCCATTGAAAAGTCTATGTAAATGCACGTTTCGGGCTTCTGCTTTCAACGCTTCCACATTCAGGCATGGCTGTGCAAGGTTCTACAAATCTTTTTGGGCTCTACATATAAACGTATGGCCATTGAAAGTGTGTTAGAAATTAATCCAGTTGAACCAATCAGGGACTAATATTTGGTAGTGATATGATTAGCGGTTTTTTTTCAATACCATTAAAAAAACTATCACGAAAGAGAAATGAATAATTTGATAATCGTTTTGTGCCCAAATTCTATGATGCCAGGCTGTGAAAGAAAAACAGCGCTGATAAATTCATGAGATTTGCACCACTTTGACATTTCGCACCATGCCTCTTCCAACTGTGAGTACATGCACTAGTATTGGGTGGTGCATGTTGTCTGGTGTATGGTGTGTACATGGCTTAATGAATTTCACAATTCTTGGATTAAAACCAAACCGTATGTTACCACTGACCCAAATAATGGGAAAAGCGAATCATTGCATTTCTACTGCATTTGTTTGCATATGTTTTTGGTGAAATTGTCAAACACGTGCTAAATTTAGGAAGGAATTATTTTTGATTGTTTTAATACATTACACCAGGCTTAGTACTGTATAAGCCAATTAAAAGGTTTTCTTCATTGCTTATTAGCAAAGTAAGAAAATATTTTTTCTGAAATTTTACGTTTTTTTTTTATATTATTTCGTAATACACAAATCATGTATTGAACCAAATAAAATAATTAAATAGATGAAAAAACAAAAATCGAGGTTTGGACTGGATTGTGGAGAAAATGAATCACTGCATCCCCATAGTAACAATTGGTCATAGTCCCTATGCCTTATATTTTAACCAAAATAGAGATTTTTTTCCTTTAGTTGTGAGAATTTTCTCAGTTGAATACTGTTTAGTCCTCAGACTCTTTTCAGAAACAGGTTAAACGGGAGGTCAGAAAAAAATAAATAAATAAACAGCAGAACCAGACTGATCGAGGATGAACATCTGTCCTAGGAGGACAAGAAAAACACAAACAGGAAAAAACTGGATCTGTAATGGGACAAACAGGCAGGTTAGTATCTGCAGCAATAGAAGAAGACAGATGAATGAACACAGAGTCCCTGAAATGCCTGTTAAAGGACCATAGAAAAGAGTTAGTCATTGAAGCAGTGAAAACAAACAGGAAACAGATGTAAACACTGAAGTATAAAATGAACATTTATAGTCACAAATAGAAAATCTGATCACTGAGATTTTTTTAAACCATTCAGTAAGTTCATTTCTGTTGTAAATGTGGAACATTTAAAGATCTAGTCTAATGAAAATATTTTTTTTTCCATGTCTTTCTGGTATTTTTCTCATTTTAAATGTTTTCATTTAACTATTATTTACCCAGGAAAAAAAAAATCCCATTGAGATCCACTGATCTTTGTTTCAAGAG
Organism: Oryzias melastigma; assembly: GCF_002922805.2. NCBI lineage: Eukaryota > Metazoa > Chordata > Actinopteri > Beloniformes > Adrianichthyidae > Oryzias > Oryzias melastigma. The sequence continues at coordinate 23,945,469 of NC_050512.1, forward strand.
AGTTCTTGTCTTGAGGCAACAATTACACATACTTAAGACAGGTCATAAATACAAATAAATAAATGGGATAAAATAAAAAAAAGAATAAAACATAGTAATTAATGAAAAACAGTCACTATGGAGGCCAATTATATAAATAAAAATATTTTAATTTGATTTATGATAATCATTTTTTCAATCATTGTAAATCAGGGGCAGACAAAAAAAATGCAGTTGGAAAAAGCTTGTAAGTGTGATGTAAGACCTACAACGGCAAACAATAGGCTCCGTTCCGTGACATTCTGATACTTCCGCCTGCAGATGTCCATATCCATGTATGTCTTTCTTTCTTTGCTGGATCTAACCTGTACGGCTGGATAGCTCCACTTTTGTTGCACCTCTAATGTTTAAACAATGGGATGATGGGAAGTGAGGCCAACTCTGCGCCAACAGTCTGACTAGCGCCCAGAACTCAGAGGCAAATTTCTAAAGAACTACTTCCTAAAACGTGTGTCCTAGATAAAACAGACCTAAATATTTCCTAAAAACATCATAATTATAACTAAAAGACTGCTGGGAACGCTTTTAAAATAGATCAAAACATGATTGGAGAGGGACTTTAATGTTGGAGAACATGGTTACTTGTTAAACTGTCCCTGGTTTTAACTAGTTCAGTTAGTAAATAATTATAGATGCCATACTTTACTAAATTCAAAGAAACAATGTAAGATATATAACTCAACAAAGGTGATCTATTGTAAAGATAAGTGATGTTTTAGTTAAATGACTTCTTAGGTAAATGTTGACTTCAGTAAATGATGATGTATTATGAAAATGATCAATTTTTCAAGCATTATTTTCAATGCAAATGTTCTAAATACAAACTGCTAACAAATATAGTTAAAAAAAATGATTTTTTAAAATTCTCATTAAGAATAGAATAAAATAATTTTTCAAATTTCAATTTCAGAAAGTGAGTCATTTGTGTAAAAAAGTATAAAAGCAGTAAAAATCCATCAAATTGTTTCTGCAATTGTCTTTTTGTGGTGCAGTGGTCGTCAAGGAAACTAGATAAGTCACTAAAACAGAAATTTAAAAGTTCATCCATCCACTGTCACCCTCGTCCAGCGTGCATCACGGAATTCCTTACAGGAGAAAAGTGTTTAATCAGACCAGATAACAAAAGGCAGTGTTTAAGGTCAGCACAGCAATATCTAGACGCAGACAAAAGTCATGGCTGAAACCACAGTGGAGGAAACTTCTATTAAAAGGTAAATGATCGACGAGAATCAATAAACCTTATAATTCCAAAAGCTTCAAACTGCATGGACTGCAATGACAGGAGCAGTTTGAACACTGTGATACCCGGCGACATCAATGCGCCGCTTTGAAGTTGCACAAGGAAAATGATAAACCAGGAATAGATGAACAGTTCAGAATTCATACAGTCTTGTGTAAACACAAGAAGTCTGAAAATGTCAAGTTAGTTTGCCTGGAGAGGTTAAAAAAAAAGAAAAAAGAAAATGAATTAAATATTTTAAACCCTGTCTTGACGTGAAGTCTGCAGGAAACATGTTGTGATGACAAAAAAATAAAATTTGGGAAAGAAAAATAATTGTTTTTTATTATTATTTCTGGATAATTCGAGCCGTGAGAAGAATACTAAATAGGAGCTACAATGAAATCCATGATATCCCACTTCAGAGTGCTAGTGCACGAGTGTTCATGGAGTAACCCACTGAATGAAATAAAAAGGGAAAGCTGCTGATTTATTAAAAACCAAAACGAGGCACCACAGAGGCACTGGTCAAAAACAAAATAACATTTTTATTTATTTAAATAATAAAAAATAAAAAAAAAATCAACAGTTGTAAGGCACAAGGCTTCCATGTGCTCGGATAATTTGCATAATCACATCCCACACAACTTTTAAATAACACATCATGCAAAGAGCCTGGTTAGATAAGAAAGAGGTCATTTAGTCCTTTTTAGTCACAGCTTCCAATGTTTCATTTGAATTTCTGAAGGTAAATTGTGGAAATCGGTTGAAAATCATGACTGACAGCTCTTTTAAAAACAGAAATTAATGTGCATAAAAAAGGGGAAGTTCACATAAAACACAAACTTTTGAAAAAGCAAATAAATTAAAATGCTTCATTAATATTTATATGTTGAAACAGACATCTTCTACTCACTAAACATCAGACAGTTTTTCACACTTTGGTAGGACCTCCTTGGTAAACTTTGGAAAATAAATATTGTAATTGTGTATGTCTAAAACAATAGAAAAAGGAAAGATTTGATTTATAAAAACTGAATCTACATCCCTGTAAATAATAAAATAAAAACTTCCCGTCAAACTATATTTTATAACACCAACTATTTGATACAACAGTGTTTTTTTTTAATAACAAATTTAAAGTTGTAAGTGAAAAGAAAAAAAGTTGTAAATGTTCAATTACAGTTGTGAATTTATTACTTTAAATATTGTAAATTTACAAGTTTAAAACATGTACATTTATGAGAGAAAAAAAGTATAAATTTACAAGAAAAAAATCATAAATTAATGAGGAAAAACACCAAAGTTGTCTGTTCAGATGAAAGACACGGATCATTTCGTGAAAATCTTTCAAAAACAGAGGAAAGATTTTTGGACTAACTTTTGACTCAAAATCAATTTATTATTAGCATAAGAAGATTGAAAAGAATATGCTGAAAACTGGGCCTCTTTAGACAGACTTGGATGAGATTTTGTATTTTGTGAAGGAAAAAATGAAGTGCTCAGCTGGGATATCAGTGCCTTCATCAATGCAGAGATCCTGCAGGCCACCAATCAATATATAAAGCATTAATAAACTAAGAGTCAAAGAAAGGAGCTTCCAAACATTTGTAACGTAACCAATAAACATTCAGTTTACTTGTTCAAATCTGAGACAGTTTAACCAAATTAAGTTGTGTACAAGAAGTCGGTCTGCTGCTGACACAGCGTTCAGTGTTAGACTGTAGCCTCATTTGACTTTAATCTTGTAATATAACTTTTGTGATCCAACTCTTGTAAATTTCTGACTTTTTAAGTAAATTTACAACTTTGATCTCTTATATTTAAGAATTTAATCTTGTATTTTTTTTGGACCTAATCTCAGACAAAAATAAGTCATAATGTCATAACGTTACTTCTTTTTGTGATCTTGTAAATTTACAACTTTTTCTCGTAAAAATAAAATTTTTCTTGTAAAATTACGACCTTAAGTTTATAAATGCATATGTATTTTTTCTCAGAAATTTACAACTTTATTGTCGTAATATTAAATCTTTTTTGGTCCTAATCTCCTAAATTTCTTACATTTTCCCCATAAATTTACTACTTTAATTTCTTAAATTTGAGACTTCAATCTCCCAATATTTGTGGTCCCAATCTTACATAAATTTACGACTTTAATCTTGTAATATTACTTTTTTTGTGGTCCTACTCTGATGAATTTGCAACTTTTTTCTTAAAAATTTACGACTTCCATGTTGTAAATGTACATGTTTTTTTTCATGGAAATGTAAAACTTAACTGTTGTAATATTACTTTTTTGTGGTCCCACTCTCTTAAAAGTATTACTTTTTACTCAGAAATTTACTTCTTCAATCTCTTAAATTTAAGATTTCAACCTTTTAATTTTTTTGTGGTCCTAATCTCGCGTACATTTGCGAAAAAAAAAGTTTAATCTAGTAACATTACTTTTTTTGTGGTCATACTCTTGTAAATTTACACCTTTTTTCTCGTACATATACAACTTTTCTCATAAATTTACGACTTTAATTTAGTAAAATTAACATCTTTTTTCCAAGAAATTTACAACTTCAATGTCGTAATATTACTTTTTTGTGGTCCTTCGAATTTTCTTTTGTAAATTTACGACTTTAATCACCTAAATTTAAGACTTTAATCTCATTATATTGTTTTTGTGGTTCTAATCTCATAAATTTACAATTTTTTTCTTGTAAATGTACAACCTTTAAATCTTATGTTAAGACTTTAATCTCGTAAAATTTTTTTGTTGTCCTAATTTCTTAAATTTATGATAAAAAAGTGCTAAAGTTATGACTTTAATCACATAATATATATTTTTTTGTAGTCCTAATCTCATAAATGTACATCTTTTTTTTCTCGTAAATATAGGACTTATCTCGTAAATTTACTTTTTTCTAAGAAAATTACAACTTTAATGTCGTAATATTACTTTTTTTGTGGTCCTACTCTAGTGAATTTAAAACTTTTTTCTTCTAAATTTACAACTTTTTTTGCATAAATTTACGACTTTATTCACGTAAATCTACATATTTTCTTCACAAACATTTACGACTTTAATGTTGTTGCATTTCTTTTTTCATGGTTGTACTCTCGTCAATTTACATTTTAAATGACTTCCATCTCATAATACTATTTTTATTTATTATTTATTATTTATTGTGGTTCTAATCTCATAAATTTAAGAGAAAAAAGTTGCAAATTTACGACTGATTGCTTGTAAATGCAGTTCTTATTCTTAATACTCTGTCATAAATTGACTAGATTTTCATCATCCACTAACCTCCTTGGCCCGGTTGCTCGGCTGCATAGAGTGCTTGACCATATTCCTCGTGGAGAGCGTGTGAAGTACTTGCCGAGGCCTCTACCCTGGCATTAGAGCGGTCAAAGCGCTCTCAGCCGCTACAATCAGGGAGGACCTCTGACAGAACGACTTTGCTTAAGAGCCGCTCAGAACGGGCACAGAGGCTGCAGCGTTTGAAGCTGACACGTGCACCCAAGAAGCAGCTCATTGATCCATGTTTTCTGTAGTGAACATATGTGACTCATTTCAGCAGCTTTACATGTTTACTGTGAGAACTTTTACATCACAGCTCATGAGCTAGGCCGGATGCTGAGACAAAAAGAAGCCAGCAAAAAGATGTTTTTCTCTTTGGTTTTCAGGACATGAAAAATATATTAGTTGAGGAAATGTTTATGATTATTGGTCTCTAAAACCCACAAAATCAGGCGGAAATGTTTTGCTCTTCAGACTGGAAAATAACAATAAAAAAAAGACATTTGGAGCATAACTGCATCTGAAACAATGTCATTTCTTTATTACAAAAGCATATCGCTCTGATAGAGACAAAAAAATGGAAAATTACACTAAAAAAACTGTCATGTTAAATGAACATAAAAAAAAATTATGGAAAGGATTTCCACATAATTAAATAGCTTTACTTGAACCAAAATTAATCATATTGATCTTACTTAATATACTTACGTTGACCCAACTTGATATACTTGCGTTGAACCACCTCAATATACTTACGTTGACCCAAGTGAATATTAAGTTGGGTCAACTTGAATTTATTAAGTTGGGTCAACTTAATATACTCAAATTGACCCAACTTAATATTAAGGTTGGTCAATTTAAGTATATTAAGTAGACCCAACTTAATAAATTCAATTTAATCCAATTTAAATACTACAGTTGGATCCATCCATCCATCCATCTTCTTGACCGCTTCTTCCCTTTCGGGGTCGCGGGGTGCCGGAGCCTATCCCGGCTACTGAAGGGCGAAGGCGGGGTACACCCTGGACAGGTTGCCAGTCCGTCGCAGGGCCCCAATCACACACACATCCACTCTCACATTCACACCTAGGGACAATTTAGAGTCACCAATTAACCTATAAAGCATGTTTTTGGACGGTGGGAGGAAGCCGGAGTCCCCGGTGAAAACCCACGCATGCACGGGGAGAACATGCAAACTCCACACAGAAAGGTCCCAGCCGGGAGTCGAACCGGGGCCTTCTCGCTGTGAGGCAAGAGCGCTAACCACTGCGCCACCGTGCAGCCCACAGTTGGATCCAACTTAACTTATTATTGTTGCTGTAACTAATTTGAAACATGCTGGTTCAACAAAAAATAGATTAAATCCAATTATTTGGCTATACAATTACACCATGCTGTAAACTGTAATTTACAACTGTAAAACAAGTTGGGTCAACGTAAGTATATTAAGTAAGATCAATATGATTAATTTTGGTTCAAGTAAAGCTATTTAATTATGTGGAAATCCTTTCCATAATTTTTTTATGTTCATTTAACATGACAGTTTTTTGAGTGTACTTTAGAAAGTTAATTCCCCTTTTTTCATTCCAATTGTAAAGGCTTCCTGTTCCACTCAAAGCCACCTCTGGAGCTAAAAGACCGGCTCGACACATTTGTAATGAACATCACAGGCGTCCTTTCCTTTATGGTTAGACTTTTTACTTCCCACATAACTCTATAATGTGACAAGCTGATTACATTCTGTTAAAAAACTCCATATGACAATCTAATGGATTCAAAGTGTGGTGAGTTTTACTGCATAAGAGCAATTATGTCTATTTATGATTAAGAGTAATTATATTGTCAAGAAGAGAACATAATTTCCTTTATTTTCTATTGAATGCATGACTTTAAATTCTTAATGAATTTGACATTTCTGTTTTTTTTTATCGTTTTTCTTTGTTTTGCTAAAATTGATTGAAATAAACACAAATTAAATCATCTCTATGCATTTTTGTGAAACATAAGGGAACACTGATAGTAGCAGCAGTGATGAAAATACTAATAGTGCAACTACTTTAACAACATACTGTAATTTTAGAATAAAAAGTATTGTTTTATAGTTATTTTCCTATCAACAGTTGATTTTATTTCATTGTTTTTCCTGATTTTTTTTTTGGTAGGTTTTAGTTATTTATTTTTGTAGTTTTAACAGATTTTGGATTTAAATTATTTATTTATTTTTCAAACAATCATATGGAGTCTGAAAAGAGCCAGAATGTTCTATTTTAATATTTTAATGCTGCATTTATTTCAACATTTATTTATTTATTGCCACTTTTAAATAATTAATGACACATTTATTTATTTATTTAATGGTGTATATATTTATTTCATTTTGGCTCTTTCCAGACTCCATACAATCAAACCAAAATAAATAAATACATCAAAAGTAAAAGAAGACACCTATCTATTAGGGCTGGGAATCACTGGGTACCTCACGATACGATACGCGATAAATGGCTCACAATATCGACAATATCGATAACTGGTAAAAATGTTGTCCAATAACTAGCATTATATAGAAGACCATGTTTTTTTGGGAAAATATATCCCCATTTATCTTATTTAGCTTAAACACAATCATATTAAACAACTTTTTTTTTATTTTGTGCAACAAATTATAGACACTTTTGTGCAACATTACTGAAATCTGTAATACTGTGTCATTGACAAGCATTGACTACAACTGAATGGGAATTATCTGTCAAATTCAATGTTAACAATAGTAAACATGATCAGCAGTCACACTTAGTGCAGAATTGTTGTAAGCAACAGAGCAAAAATTAAATAAGTCAAGTGGCGACAGATATCTACCTCTAAAAGAACGTCACACCAAAGGATGATGAATATGTTTTACAGCCTCTCTTAAATTGACCTAACTTTTTGTGCACTTTCCCCTCACTTGAAAAGGGCTGAGCATCCAAAACTGAAGACTGATTTACTTAGACTGTCACTTGAGATTATTTTCCAATCTTTATTTATTTTCTATTTGGTCAGTCAGCAGTCAATAGGTAAAAACCTTAAAACACACATAATAATGGCAATAAATATAATTTTAAGTACTTCAATTAATTAGCATTCTCCCTAATTTTACAGTGAATTCATGAACTTTATTTTAATTACATTTAAATTTAAGTTCATACATCAAATCCTGCTTTATTTATTTAAGAATTACTTTAAATTAACATTAGCAACAAGTAATTACATTGTTTGAAAACGTCACATTATAAATTTACCAAAGTTACACCGTACAGCAGCAGGTTAAACATTGAAGTGCATCAAAACGAAAATTTCAACGGTCCTTGAAGTGTGCACAAACAACTGCGAAGCGCGCGCCCAGTTCCCACAGCAAACAGGAAGTAAGTGATCGCTGACATTCTAGCGCTCAGACAAAGTCACTTCTTACCGGCTGGATCTGCTACAGATGGAGGATAAATGCTGACAGGTAGACATGCTTCACACACGCGCTACAGAGCCTGTATCTCACCGGTGCTTCTCCCGAATGAGCGCGTGGATCGCCATTAAATGTCAGACGCAGCGCGCCCATAGTTCCGGCGCGCGACTCAGATGCTCAGCACAAACGCCTCTTCAAATGAAAATATAATATCGATACTTGGTGAGAATCCATCGAGAATCGATTGCAGGACTAAATATTGCGATATATTGCAATATCGATATTTTGGCACACCCCTGGTATCTGTACACTTCAAATCTTCTTTACCTTTTGGCTTTTCCCATCACGTGGCCAAAGCTGAGTCCCTGATTGCTTGACAATCGCGCCGCACCACGTCATATCACGCAACATGACTAAACATTCTAACTTCAAGTCTCTGCCACGTCGACCGTGTCCGGTGTGAAGGCACCACAACACCAGCTACCTTCATGTCTCCGTTCACTGCATCCATAAACCTCTACAGTCTTCCTCTAGACCTCTTTCCTGCAGCTCTAGACATCTAGACTCTAGACATGTCCGAATATCTCCAGAACATCTAACATGTGCTGTCCCTCTGATGGACTCATTCCAGATCCTGGTCACTCCCAAAGAGAACCTCAGCATCTTCATCTCTGCCTTTATACACTTCCACAGCCCTCAAATATGTCCAATGTTTTACAGCCTTCATATGCTCTTAAATACACCTCATAAATTGTCACATTTGTACTTTTACGATACTTGACACATCCAGTAAATGTGTGAGTTCATTTATGTTTTTATAATTTAATAGACAAAAATTAATGCATAAGGCTAATCTTTAAGTGTTACATAAAAAAGATGATAATTAAAAAGTCATAAAGTTAAACTTTTTATAGCTTGACCTCACAATGCCCACTAGTGAGCGTAATTAAAATGTTCACATATTCAGTCGAACCGTTTTCTAGAAGAGTCGTGTTAGAATCCCTCACAGGAAGTTGTAAATGTTATAAATCTCCCTGCTCTGCGTTCTCGTTCTGTTGATGCTGATTCTTGTGTGATTTACTTCAGCTGCTGGTGCCCACTGACTTCTTCATTTGCCAGTTAATTTTTGTTCATGACGTCAGCACACCCCCACTTTAGTGCTTGAAGAGTAAAACGGCAGAAATGAAAATGGGTTTCTTTCCTTTTACGTTAAAAACACTGGGAAAAATATAGAAAAAACCTCAGAGTAGTTTTTTTTTAAGAAACCAGAAGCTTCTTTTGTACCTTTTTTATGTTTTTTATGACTGTGACACAGAAACCAGTACAAGCTGTCCAACAGAAGATAAACAATAATTTGAAAATGTTAAAATAAAAACTAATAGAAACATGTCACATAGCATTTATAATTAATTTTGCATCGCTTTCTTTGAATGAGCCTCAGAATTACAGATGGTTGTGAGCGTCAGACAAGAGTAATGAGTCTTATTGTTTACTTGACAGCTGTGTAGTCGTCTCACCTGCTCCTCTTTGGTGTAGAGCTGAAAGCATTCGTCTAAGGTGCAGCTATGCTGCTGAAGGTGTTGCTGCTGCTGGTTCCTCACACTCTCGGCGTCCTGCACCACCTCCTCCTGGATGCTGCCGAAAAGGCTGCACACAACACAACACGTCTTGTTTTCATTCGCTGTTCACAGCCATCTGTCACAGATCAATGTGTAGCCTCATTTTGACGGAAACATCGCTCAGCTGCAGCTGACGATCAAGGCTGTTTTTATAGCTCGTAAGGAGGTTTGGACGATGCTTACTGTTCTTTAGTGCTGCGCTCCCACTCGATCACAAGCTTCACGTGGACGGGTCCTCCGGGGCCACACAACTTCAACGCTCTACAAAAAGAAAATCAGATTTAGTAGCATCTGAAGAGTTTTTATACTACGTGAAGGCTTCCTGGAACATATATATATAAGGACTATAGCTCTCTTGTATTTCATGGCCGAGTACTGTTTATGAGTTCGAGACAACTTTTTTATTAAAAGGACTAAATTGCAATAGAGTTTTATGGTCACTTTCATCCTCATGAACAACCACGCAGAGGTTAGTGGGTGTAACCTCACATCACGTCACTTCTAGTCTGTTTTTGGCTAACAGCCATCAACAAAAAGACTTGATCGGTTATTCAATTGCAATTAAATGTCTCTTGCTTTTTGATTTTCATTCAATCTTATGCTATGGTCACAAATACAATTGCGGGAAGGCATTGGCAGAATCTTCAAGATTTCATGCCACCGCCCAATTTTTGGAAAAATGTTGCCATATTTATGAATGTAGACTGCAGCTGTCAGTCAGTCAGGCCAGGATGATGCCATTCCAAAATTGGCAGCAGGACTGAATGGATGGTTGTAGTTGTCACCGGACGGCGTCCGTTTAGATCAAGTACCACCAGCCACCCAGAAGTCATCCTGCCTTCCTGTCACTGAACTGCCCCTGTGCAACCTTAAAATGTGATCAACCATTCACTGTATAATTTTAACTTTTCCTAAAACCTAAAACCGTGTGGTCGTGTGTAAAAATGGGACTGCGCCTCCCGATTACAAATGCCACCACACAGAATTTGCTGAAAAAGTCTTAAAGATCCACTCGTTGGAAAAGATTTTTTGTGTGTTTTTAACATGTCATGTGGAGGAAATCTGCCACACTATTCAAACATGTATAGACATGCTAATTCTTCTTCGACAGTCATATTGACCGTCTGTCCAAGGAGAGGAACCCCCTTCATGTGGACATCCTGAGGGTTCTTTTTTTTTCTCCAGAATTTTTTTTTTTTTTTTTAGGAGTTCATCCTTACCAAGAAGGAGGGTCTGATTTTAGTTTAATCAATCAATCAATCAATCAATCAATCAATCAGTAATACTTTATTAATCCCAGGGGGGGGGAAATTAGGTTTAGTTTATCAATCAGCAATAGCTAATATTTTATGACTGATAATGTTTTTAAACAATTGAATTGGTGTGAAGCCCGTTGAGACAATAGAGCTGTAATATTGTGTTATAAAAATAAAATTGAACTGAATTAAATATCAAGAAAATAAACTCAAAATTGCATTTATCAGTATTGCTTTATTCAAATCATTGTGATTCAGGAGCAGATGAAAACATGCCGTTATAAAAAGGCTTGTAAGTGTTGTACAAGTTACTACGGCAGGCCACAAGTGCCATAATTCATTTAGATCTGATGCGTCTACTTGTCACAAATGGGCAGCTTTTTCCACTTTCAGCAGGTTTATTATTTCAGGCAAGAAGACAAGAGGCAAGCAACAACTAAAAGTCCACAGAGCTAAATCAGAGTCAGGCAGGCAGAGGTCAATCACAAGCATGGAAACACCAAAGAGGAGATAAGGCAGTGGCACAAACAATACTTCGCACAGAGTCAGACGCTGTGCAATGCTTAAGTGAATATGTGGGTGGTAGTCAATGAGTGTCAGCTGAGTGTGCGCTGGGGTTGCTGGGAGATGTATTGTGTTCAGTACTGTGGAGACAGCTCCCGCTGGTGACTAGAGGGGGTGACGAAGCACTGACTCCTGAAACTTGCAGATGTCTAGATCCATATACAGTTTTTGTTTTCCTGACTTACAACTTTATGGATAGACAGCTCCAATATTGCTCAACATTTCTGTTGCACCGGTAATGTTAGGTTGGGGGAATGAAGGGCTGTAAGTTAGTGGGGGGTTGTATCAACAGATATTCAACTAAGAGGCAAATCTATAATGAACTACTGTCACTCTGCAAACTATATCCCCAAAGCAACACAGGTGTTATTATTTTGGATAAAAACAGCATAATGATAATTATAAAAAGACCATGGGAACGCTTTTATAATAGATCAAAATATGATCAGAGTGGGATTTTAAACCAAAGCTAAGCTCTGGTTTCTCTTTAGCAATCAGCATCCAAATGACTGGGGAGATGTGGGTTATTCTTGGGGCTGCAGGACTTTAAGTGCTTTAATCTCAATGTTCAGAAGGCAAGAACTGTAATTGAGAAGTGAGACAAATCTGTCATTACGTTTTCCCCACTGACAGCTCAATGCTTGAAAAAACAGATTTTCCTGTGACTACTGCTTTCCCCCTGGACGTCGTTCTGAAGCGCAGGGGTAAAGGTTGCCCAATTAATTGGTCTGATGATTGACACATGGCACAGAGTTGCATTTATGGCAACCAAACACAAAAATAAACACACAAAAAGTACTAAAAACAACACTTAGACATCTCAAGAGTGTTTTTTGCTTTACATCATCTTTGAAAAGTCTTTGAAATCCTCATATACATAATTGGTGACACATATCTTAAACTTAAATAATTAGACTGCTTATGCTAATTAACCGTAGCCAAGGAAACTGTTTAGCTCAGAGAGTAAAGTAATTAAAATTTGAAAACTTAATTATCAGATCAGTTGATGGATCTATAAGAGAGATAAGAGCAAAGATGTGCTTTTCCTAATGAGGACAGACAAAGAAGCCGAGGTTTATTCATCAAACACGACTGAAGTGTTTGTAGGTTCCAAACAAATCTGTCGCCGTCATTGATGCAGTCTCCATCACCTGAGATGCAGGCTGCAGGCTGTGTAATAACAGCTAACAAAGTTATTTTCCATTTTTAAAACGAGGCGGAGGGGAAGCAGAAAAACACAAAAGACACTTCCATGATGATTATTTGCTTTCTGATAGACTATAATACACTTGAAAAAAGATTAAAACTGGGCCAGTGGATCAGTCTTCAAGAGACATCAAGCCCCAGTTTGGAGATGAAATCAGACATGCTAGTCATGTTGTGATGCTTCAGGAAGGAGCTGATTAAGGAGCTGCTGCACTTGTTTGTTTCCAGGTTGGCTTCATAGTGGGGGATGTGGGGGCGGGGTTGAAACTCTCTACAGAAGCTTTAGCTCGGCTTATCTTACTCAGTAGCTTGCTAACATGCAGAGTTTGGACTAAAAATAAAGTTAATATGTGATGCACAGCTTGAATTTTAGCAGCTATTAACATCTGAAGTAAATGCACTCCCTACAGAGATATTAATATTAATAATGCAAAACTAGATCACGTTAAATTAAAACGTTTGCTTACTGCTCAGAGATGACTTGTCCTTCAGGAGATTTTTTATTCAGGGACAGCAACATTTAAAAAAGTCCAATTTGATCCACTGTAAAATTATTCCCAGTTATCTTTTAATGATAATTTTGCCCTTTTTAGAACACATCTGAAAAAAAATGTGTAATTGACATAATTTCTGCAAAGCAGCAGGATTTCATTAGAAATTTGCCTCTGAGTTGTGGCGCCGGGAAAGTCCACCCCTGCTTCCTGACATCCTTCTGTTTACACCTGCTAACTTACAGCCCCTTAAACAGGATTCTTGAAGTTACATTTTAGACTTTTTAGGTCCTTCTCGACGCCATTTATATACAAAATTATGACCAGTTTCTCAGCCTATTTCCCATTTTATGAATTATTTATAATTTTATTCATTTATTCCCATTTTGTAATCAAAACCGTAGCTTTTTATCTTGTTGTTTATAGTCTGTATGGTTTGTTTTCTTCTTTTTATATGTGTATTTCCATTCTTTATTTCCATTATTTTACAAAAAATAATAATTTTCAACAAGAAAATGTGAAACCCAGAAGCTTTAAACTAGGGCTTGGTATCGCCAATAATTTCCAGAATCAATATATATATATATATATATATATTTACCTTTGACAGAGGGTAAAATAACTTATTTTCAAAATAAAAGGGGCTCTGTGCCAAACAGGATACAAAATAAACGATTCATGAACAATAAAGAAACAAATAAAAAGTTGTCCCTTCATGATATCATTGAAAACAGTATTAACTGAATTTATTGCACCAAGCTTTAGGGCAGCTTAACTTTACATTTATGCTATGGTGGTTCAAAACAACCGACTGTGCCTCAAATAGTTTCATCCTGTTGTACAATTACAGAGAAGTAGCATCTTTTCATTATTTGGATTCTGTTTTTATTGTTTCATCTTCTTCCAACTGAGAGTTTGTGCTTGTGCTAAAGACATTTCTCAACATTAAGAGATACATAAAATAATTTAAAAAAGGATGTGAGGTTTAAAACAAAGCAAAGGAAGCTGCACACACAGATGTAAAAGCGTGCGTAGGTTCAATTTACAACTATCCACTCCCCTCTGACACTCACAAATGGAAACGGCCCCAATATTTTACTCTCAGCGGGTTTAGTTTCTAATTTATCAACTTCCTTGGATGTCTTGATGGCTAAGCAGCTGCAGGTCGATAAGCGTGAGGCGTCTTCGGAGATGCTGTCTTTTAAAAGGTTTGTTATTTCCAACTAGTACCACTGAGACATTAGCGCACACAGCCAGCAACCTGTTCACTTAAATAATAAAATAATCTTAAATGCTCCTTAGCTATTCATTTTTTTATCCAGTGCAGAAAGAATAAAGACGTATAAAAGCCTTTTATCGTGCATCACTGAGATTCCAAGCTGCCCTTGAGGACGATTTGGCAGTCAAGTGAGGATTTTGTCACAACAGTAATGACAAACTGAGTTATGCAACCCCATTACGCTTATTTTAAAGCCGTCTTTTCTCAGCTCTGACACTGAACTGAAATGCTGTGGCTGGTTTTGGAGTGAAGAAGGAGCCGCTTTGTCTGCAGACTTTTCTCTGAGATTAGATTCTGTTTTCCTCTCACTTGAGGCTGATTTACCAAAGCCTTCTTGCACAGTCCACTTCACAGAAGACATTTTCCAAAGTTGAGCTCATGCCAGCTTGTTATTGATCACCGCCAACCCCCAGGGTCTGCAGAGGAGCATACCCGCTGGATGCCAGCCTCCATGTGCCACAGAGTGACACAGGAGAACTGTAGCAACAAAAGAATAACAGGAGATTTCAAATTAAATAAAGCTTGTTTGACCGTATTAGTTCAATAATCTGATACAGTCTCTCTTTAATTAGCGGCAGATCTCTGCAGCAGCAGTTCTGCTCCAATCAGCAATAAATGCAAGTCCCAAAGAAGCTGAATTGACCAAACATGAGGCTGTTGAAAGTCTGCTAAATTGCGTAATGAAATAAGTGGTGCATCACAAGCCCCATGTGAACATGAAGCACCACATTATTCACTCAAGTGACAGTTATACAACATGTCGAGTAGGGCTGCAAATGACTAATTTAATATGTTTGCTAATCAAACAAATGGCTCTTGAAAAATAGGTTTAATCATTTAAAGATTACAGTGATACAATGTGTTCATGTTTCAACACAATGTATTCATGCTTCTAAACTTACACAAAAAGAGTTTACAAGAACGTGTGGTGAGGTGAAGCTCGGAGACTCCTGCAAGCGTTTTAGAGGACCTAAAGAGCCGCAGACCGACTGGCGAGCGTCTCCTGAGCATCGAGTGGCTCAGCACGCAAATCACAGCCGAGAGCAGAGCAGGCAGAAACACAGACGGCCCACTCGGGGTTTCTGAGACTGTTGGAGCCCAGAGGCAGTTTGGCTTCTTATCACTGCCAGCACGGGTATGCAACTGTTTAGGAACATTTTCTGCACAACTACAACAGATTCAAATATTACAACAAATTAAAAAAAAAAAATACCCAAAGATCTACTCACATTATCTCTTGATCTATTTTAAATCACAGGAAAAAAAGAAAGAAATTGTGCAAAAAATAAAATAAAATAAAAAATGCATTTGCAAATAAAAAAGCAATCACAGAAAAAATAAAAAGTAACTGTAATCAAAAAAGTGATGCAAACAAGAAAGCTACAATGGAAGTTGATTTTTGGGGATTGTTTTTGCTGATGGACACACAAGAAATTGTCTGTTTTTTAATATATGTACTGCTGTGAGTAAAAGTAGGAAAAGAAGAGCAGAAAATGACCAAGAAAGTAAGTGAAAATGTTCATGTTCAATGTAACCATTTAAATATGTGATTTGTTTAAACTCCGTAGCCCCAGGTTTGAAAGGTAAGTTGGAGGATTCCTGTTTGTTGTTAGCTTCGGCTAATGTACAGACAGTCCACTAACGAGAGGATAATGGAGTCCTGTGATCCACTCACAGAGGATGGAGTCAAATATCACACATTCTGAATCTGATCCCACCAGTTCCTAAAATGCTCCCAACTGAACTGTGCACCTGCATGGAGGAATGGCATCAGTCGACTCTGAAGCGGCTCAAAAATATTCTGATAATTGTGGAGGATATTTATCATCTGGAGCAGCTGTTTTTTATGGATTAACTGGCATTTAACTTGTGAAGAAGGAACATTAATTCCTTTTTGTCACAGTTTTGAGACCAAAATTTTCTAAATTGAAAACAAAATCTGAAGTGTTAAGAATAAAGCTTCATAATTTGAAAATGTAAATATTTGATATTTGCTTGTAAAAACTTTTTTTTTTGCTTTCAAAAAATATGTTTGCAGCACAAATGTTTTTAGATGTGTTGTGCTTCATCTCACTTTCGCTTTATTTTTTAGTTTATTTTTTTTCAGTTTATTAATTTTATTACTGTTAATACTTCATTTTATTTGCTTCTTTTTTATTCTTATTACTCTTTTCAAATTATTATTCCCCTGTTCATTGCTGCTGGTGAACCATCCACAATTTAACTGTTGTTACAATAAAATCTTTTGAATCTTTGATTTTTGGGGGTGGGTGGGATCTCCATTGTAATTTGCAGGTGTAGTTATTGACCGGGGACTGTAAGTTGTCTGAGTAGGTGCATCAGAATGGAGCGGAGCGTTTTTCTACGTCACAAATACGCTCTTTTTCAAACTCCATTTTCTTCATCTGCTCTAGATTCCCAACAATTTAAACTAATATCCATGAATGCAGTTTTAAATTTAACATCCTCCATCATCAGATAAATGCCGTAAACAATGTTAAAATCACCATTTTCACTTTTAAAATATAAAAGTTGAAACTTTTCTTAGACTAAAGTTAAAATGATAAAAGGGTGTCACGATATTGGCTGCTTTTAAATCCTATTTCCTGAGCGTTTTCAATCTAGGCTGCTGTATTTAGAGAAATAAATCTTTGATAAGCAAAGTGTAAGTTAAATAACACGGCGTGCACATAGGAATGGACTTGAGGAAACATCTCACCATCCTTGAAGCATTCTTTTCTTTGCAGAAACAATCAGAGATTTGTTAAGCGTATATTCTTTCTTTAAGATCCAAGTAAATTGGTTTTTCAATGGTAAAACACTTTCCTTTTGGAAACAGTTTAATAAAAAATAACTGATAAAATGTCATTTTCATGAGCTGCTTTGTTTGTAAATGTAACTATCTTGTTACATTTAGATAGACTTGTACTTTAGTGGTAAATCAGATATATTAAAGGCTGCTTTTTACAGATACTAAACAAACACAATGCTGTATGAGTGAGTTTCTATTTCTTTTTCAAACGAATTTCTCCGTCTTGAAACCTGAGGGCAGCACCCACCTGTCCACTGCGGGGTGACACAACGGCCTGCTGTCCTGTGGAGACAGGTAGCTGTAGGCTGCAGAGGATCCCACGACCCTGATCTTGAACAGCACACCAGCAGTCTGCAGTGAGAGGGTCACAAAAGGACATTTCAGAATCTTCTGAAACTGCAGTAGAAAGCAGATTTTAAAACCACAAAACAACAGATGAGAGGGATTTGTTGCTGGAAAATGAGTATTATAAAAAAATGTAGTTTCTTCTTCTTCTTCTTCTAGGAAGAGAATAAGAAAAGTGGGTAACACTTTAAATGAGGTGCTTTAAAACACTCAATAACAAAGATAGCTTATAGATTTTTAACCTTATAAGCAGTTTGGCCTTTGATGATAATGTTCCCACTTTAGATGCTAACAATTCTTACAAAGTATAAACCTTATGTGGCTAATGGGTAAAAACACATTAATAATGTTTGTTAATCTTATTATAAAGTGTTACCGAAAAGAGGCTAATTTGACATGAGATTTTAGGGAAAGCGTGATCTGATTTCGCCCAATTCTTCAGTAAATGTGTTAAAAAAGACACTCGTTTCTGTTGGTTTAGGGCTGCCTAATAGAATGAGGGAAGAATTCCAGGCTCTCTCTGCTGGATCTTTTAGCAGCTGCGAGAATCAAGGTGCACCAGACGGGTCGCTGTTCCAGCAGAGCAACATTTCATCAGCATCTATTATTAACACCCTGCCCTCTTGATTACTAGTGCTGGAGAACGAAAAATGCATATTTATGATTAAGTGCGGTTTGAATTATTTACTGCGCGAGCTCGTTTTACTTTGGAAAAGTTGACTGTAAATAAAATCAGGTGAGCAGGAGCAAATGATTTAAGGTGGCAGATTGGAAATATGAGTAAAATACTTGATTTTGTTTGTTTGATGGAAGAAAGTTTGAAATCCTGTTCAGTCTTTAGCATTTTTCATTTAAAAAACAGTCCACTTTACAGTATGTGAAATCTTTGATCCATTTCTAAATTATTGATAGTTTTACGTTTCTTATTTATTTTTTATGGAATTCATAATCACTTAAGCTAAAGTTTCAAATTGATAATTCGGTGAGCATTTTAATGCTCGGGAAAAATGTGAATTCTTTTCAAATTTAACAACAGGAAAATTGCTTAAATGTACTTAAAAAAAATCAATATAAAATTTTAAACAGATTTAAAAAAAATCAAAACATAATTTTCTTGAACAGCAAAATTCATCATTTCTTTAAGGATGAAAATCGTGTTCTCATGATGGAGGACATTTATTAAGTAAATTAAGTATTTCTTTATTCAAATCATTGTGAATTATAAGCAGACAAAAAAGGGGGATAAAAATAACGTGTAAGTGTCACAAAGAAGTTGCCACGCCAACACACAAGCTCCCTGCTCTGTGACGATTCAATACATCCACTTGCAGAATAATAAATCCTCGTTTGTCTTCATTTTCCTCGACCGAGCTGGTAAAAATGTAAGAAGTCCAGTATTGCTCAGCATTTCTGTCACACCTATGATATTAGGTTGAGGGCGTGAGGGGCTGTAAGCTAGCAGGAGAGCATATTAACAAAAGGGATGTTGGGAAATGAGGTTAGGCTTACACTGTCTACAACTTAGAGGCCAATTTCTGATAAAATCTTAACATCCTGCAGAAATACTCATAAAAATGACATAATCATAATTAAAATATCACTGGGAACACTTTGAAAATAGATTTAAAGATAATTGGAGTGGGACTTACAATGTTCCCCATGTGCTCCTATTACATAAAACCACTGTGTATCATTATCAATATACAATATTTTGTTCAGCGAGTGTAATATTCAACACAATTACACATGTAGAGGTTTTACAAGTGCAATCATAGGTTATTTATTTTTCATTAGTGCAATGCTACATCACTCTGTGGTCACCAGCACAACCTGTTATTATGCTTCGGTGACCCTGGATGTACATATTCTTGTATTTTACCCTATATAACCATTCATTTCATATAGATACGTGTCCCACATCACCATTTAAAACCTTTACACTTATGTTTTTTTTTTGTTTTTAAACCATTCATTAATAAAATGTAGCTTTCAATATTTACAATCCATCAATTATAAGAGTATTATATATTTTTCTATTTAACAAAATTGACTTATTTTACATTTGACAGCTTATCCTTTCAAAATAAAATCCATCATATGTCAAATAAAGTCCTCCTGTAACAATAGATTCACTTGAATAAAAAAAAAGAATATTTAATTAATCTAAAAGGAGATTAACGCTTTTATCTAAATCTTTGTATAAAAACTAAAACAAATAAATCAAGACTGAAGGCCCATTTTTAATTAAAATGATTAGCAAACAAGCCTCAGTTGGCGCCGGAGCCTCAGGTTGCAGGTTCTGCACTCGAGGCAGAGACAAACGCTCCTGTTTTCTCCAGAAACGCTTCCAACACATTCAGTGAAAGGCCAGGCTGCAGCAGTGTGCCTACTGATGTGAGAAGGGCCGGCATTGATCATTTTTCCAGGATGAGAAACCCAACAAGAACTGCACTTATATTCACTCTTCTCGAGTCTGCTGTGAGAAAGTGCATCTTTGCTTGAGGAAAGAGAATTATTTTGTGTCTATCACAAATGAAAGAATCTTGTGGAGAAAGTTATTTTTTGCATCTTAAACATACTGAACCATGTATTTAATATGATTTCTATAAAAAAAAAATGTGGATTTTACCAAAGGGTTTAAAAAACAAAAAAATCTGATTTTTTCTCTCTCAATTCTTAGACATTTTGGGCTTTACATGGTTAAAAGTTCTATTTTTATTCTTTCTGATCTAAAATTAAACTATTACAATATTATCTTAAGCATCCCACAGATTAAGCGATCATTTTAATCACAAACATCTCTTAGAAAACATATTTACAAAAAGTGACGTCAAACCATAATAAAAATGCTTTTTTAGGCAGTTCTATTATAGAAGATGGATTTTTCGTGATGGTTTTATTAATGTTTTTCAAACTCATCACCACAGCAACCCTGAAAACAGATGAAAACCTTGTGATAAAGGCTCTAATCTGGGACCATCTCCCGGAATAGCAGAAATGTATTGACAGCTTCACATTGTACTTTAATTTAACCTTGATTTCTTGGCGAGTGGGCATCATTTTTCCTTCATACATCCACTAGGATTGAGCTGTGCGTCTGCAGCTCTTATTAGAAGCTGACAGCAAAGCCACAACAACAACTTTATTTAACTCGATGTGAAGTGTGAGTCACTTTTTTTGATTTTGAAATTCATTCTGTAGCTTTGAAGTCGTTTCATTAACTCACAGGAATGTTCTTCTAAAGAAAATCCAATGAAAGAAAGTTTTATTTTGAAAGAAAATGTAGACAAAGGAAGAAAAGAGAGAGCTGGTTTAAAAAAATATTCAGTCATGTCCAGAACATTTTTAGACAGAAATTGACTTAATCAGCGAGTGTGTGCGGTGACGGGTAGCTGTTCCAAACAGCATGGAGGGATCCAGAGAGTTGTCAGAGTGATCATCTGAACTCTAACCGGCAGCTCTCACAGCTCTTTAGGAGGTGTGAAGTCAAAATGTAGGACTAAAGTGAAAGAAATCTAACCAAAAGGGTTTTTTTCAGCAGGTGTGAACATAATGAATTTTTCATTGACAGCGTGGAAGCGCCTGTAGATGTAGAGATTCAAAGAACTCTAAACTTCAGAGGGGATAGATCAGGTCAAATTGATATTTAAATGTCACATTTGATAAAATTGCTTTAATAAACTAGATTTTATAGCATCTCAAATCCATCTTCTGCCCCCTGCTGTTCCTGTTATCAACCACATTACAAACAGGGTCTCATTCTAACAAGAGAATTCATTTTGTTTAATTAATTTAATCAGTTTAATTGTTGAATTTCTTAAGTGATGAAGGAGTAAATCAGCCAAATCCTTCCAGAAGCAGAGAAAGAGCGTTCAGGTGTGCAGTGAAGACTAAAGGGGGGTGAGTGATGATAATGGGAAATAGAGTGCAGGTCGCTAATGTGGCGGTGTGAGCGGCTGCAGTCCAACACAAAGAGGGGCACGTCGGGTGGGGTTCCTGCAAGACTAAACGTCTTTTCATTGTGATGTATTACGCGGCTTTGTTTATCTGATAAACACAAGCCCCACGAGTGCTGCGATCCATCACTGCTGCTTTATTTACAGCCTAAACAATGTCGTCTAAAGCAGATATGAAAGGGCTGTCACTGGGAGACGAGGAAACAGAAATGATAGAAAATCAGGAGATGATTGAATTTGACAAAGAAAAGCTCTTATTCTTCAAGTTTCTTCATTTAAAATACTCTGATTTGAAGCATTAGGAACTAAAGTGTCAAGTTTTTACACTTAAAAGACAAAAAAAGAGGAGATAATCCAGATAAAGAAAAGCGGAGGATCTGCAAACAGGTTTTTTGCAATGACTTTATGGGATTTTTTTGTTTAAAATATGATTCTAACTTCTCCCCAAGGCTTGAGAAATACCTTTAAAAGAAATATTTCAAAACTTTGCCTTATCAAAAACTGCCTCATAGTTTGTTACAAGTGAGATGTGATTCTTTAAAAATAGGTTAATCAATAATAAAGATGCATTTTAGTAACTTAAACATAAAAAACCTGCAGGAATCATGAAATAAATGAATGTTGATTCAGTTTATCTCATAGTTTTATCACTTTGTACTGTTGCTAAGCTTTCAGTGTTTTTACAGGTCAAATTATAGCACTTAAGTACTTTTAAGGAATAATTTAAATACTTTTTACAGGTTTGATTGAAGTACTGTTAAATGTTTAATTCCAAAGCTTTCAATGTTTAATTTAATTCATTTTAAAAAGTTCATTTTAATAAGTTTCAAGGTTTAAATTACCATATTTTCAAAGTTTCATTCAAGAACTTTCAAGGTTTAATTCAAGAAGTTTTTATGGGGTAAATTAAATAACTTTCAAGGTGTAATTCAGGCATTTTCTTAATTGAATTCAAACACATTTTACAGGTTTAATTCAAGAACTTTCAAGGTTCCTCTAGTAGATTTTACATAATTAATTCAATCACTTTCAGGATTTGATTTAAAAACTTGTATTAGGATTTAAATGTAAAGAGTTTTCACAAGTTAAATTCAAGAACTTTCAAGGTTTTAACTTAGGTGCTTTCTAAGTTTAATTCAAATGTTTGAAGGTTTATTTCAAGTAGTTTTCACATGTTTAATTCAGTAAAAGTCAACGTTCAGCTTGAGTACTTTCTAAGTTTAGTTCTAGAACGTTAAAGGTTTATTTAAGCCGTTTTTAGAGGGTTCATTCCGGAACTTTCAGGGTTTAACTTGCATATTTTTTACAGCTTAGATTCAAGACCTTTCAAGGTTTAAATTAGGAGTTGTCCAGGTTAAATTCAAATAGCTTTTACAGGTTTAATACAATAACTTTTAAGGTTAAATATAAGTACTTTCTAAGTACATTTTAAAGGTTCAAGAACTGTTTGTTTTAATTAGTTCTTACAGAAATATAAAGGCTCAGTTTAAGTACTTTATATGTTTAATTTATACACTTTTAATAGGTTTCATTCAAAAACTTTGAATATTTAAATTAAGTACTTTATAGGCTTAATTCTAGCTCCTTTAAGGTTAGCTTCAAACGTTTTCAAGGTTTGATTCCATTAATTTTAAAGTTCAATTCAAGCTTTACAATTCTAATATCTTAAACACCTTCAAACCTTTGAATTATGTTAGTAAAAAGGTCATTTAGTTTACATTTCCTCATGCAAAAGTGAACTTGTGCTCATATATTCTTATTTTTTTATGCGATATTTTGTTTTTATTTTATGTATTAGGCCCGTTCCTCAACAACAAAAGCAGTTTTAGTAGTTTAGGCACCTAAATGAAAACTTTGTGTCAGTGCATCCCAGAATAGTCCTGCAGGTATTGAGTGTAACACACTTTTAATGGCAAACAACATTTAAACAAAGCAACTTCTGGTGGGTAAAAAATACAATTTCTTCAATAATTTATTATATTGTCATCTTTAACATTTGCAACAAAGTGAGAATGATTCAAAAGGTAGTGTAGAAGTCAAGTAACAAATATACAAAGCCACAAGCATTTACATGGTTGAAAACAGCAGCTTTCTGCAACCCAAAAACACTTCTGATTCTTTCAGAGTCCTTATCAAAAACCATAGCTGCGCCACCCGGTGGCCACAGGAAGTCACTGCAGGCCTGAATTGATCTCATCTGACACTAACTTTTACACACAACAGGTGAAAGATCAAATGAATCCAAATTCAAAGTGAGGCTCCTTCAGCAAAGTGTTTCTGACTGCTTTTTCGTATTTTAATAAGGAAATGTGAATATTTTCTGAAAACCTTTTTGAGAACATGCATAAAAAAACAAAACAAAACAAAAAATAAAACATGTTTATTTCCTGATGCCAAGAGAGAAAGAAACCAGAAGAACAAAACCTTTGAGAGGTTCAAACATCAATTTCTAGGGGCTGTTTTTTATATATATTGACATTTATCTATCAAAACACAACTTTTGTAGTGTATCTTTTGTTTATTTCAAGTTTTACAAGTTGTATCAATTTAATGACTAAGATATTCCAAATATGTTTTCATTGGCTGTTAGCTTCTTTACTCAGATTTTTTTTTTGTTTGTGATAACCACATCCATGTAAGTATTCAAGGTAAATAGAAAAACATAAAACACAAAGATAAATGTAGATTTAGTGAAAATGAGAAATAAAAATACCTAAATTCCAAACAATAAAACTGAGATGGATTTAGCTTTAATTAAACAATTTTGAAGAAATGTGAAAAAAGTAAAAAGTCAAAACTGAATAAATAATATTTTTCTTTCTGAAATAAAATAAGTTTTGAAAGATTGTGGAATATTAGGAATTTATTTAAATGTGTGATCATTGATTAATTAGATTGGTTAAAGAGGATCAATTTAGAAGCTCCAAACATCCGAGTTAGGAATAGCAATTTTCCTGGTCAGCATTTCTATAAAAATATTTGTGTGATTCAGTTAATCGAACACATTTGTTTTGATTTGAACTCAGTTTTACTTTTTTTTTTTTTATATAATTTAGGTTGCAATGTGCACAAAGTGCCACTGGATGGCGCCAAAATACTGTGAACTGATCGGGTGAAACCCAAAGAAAGGATTTGACTACAGTATTTCCAATTGATAGTGGTCTTCAGACCTGAACATTATGTGAAATAAGATATGAATAAGCTGTGAGAGTCACAATGTGAAAAAAATAAATAAAATTGGAAGGAGATAAGTCTTGTGGAGGAGATTTTCTTTGGTTTTGCATCAACATCCTGAAATAAAGAAGTCCTACTATTTAAGTCACCCTTTTCCTTTAACATGGGACTAATCAATCAATAATCAATTATGTTCTTAATTAAGGTGTTTCTTATAACTGCTTTAATCATGAAAGAGGAGGCGGTGAGGTCAAAGGAGGTCATAGCCACGGTGCATTTTTCCAGACAGCTCATAGGTAATAATTACTGAACTGGCGCGATAATAGTCACGGGCCAGAGCTTCCCATCTTCCCATCTTCAACCCTCCAGAAAGGATGAGCGCACCTCAAACAGAGACCACCACCATTACATTTCCCTAGCAACTCCTTGACCTGGAGCAAAGACACGTGGACGCTTGTACACAGATGCATATCTAACGGAAGTTATCACAATTTACATCGGAGGATGCACAGGATCAGATGCATTTATTCTGAAATAGAACTATCTTAAGCTTTTCATTGGTGCCGAGATTTATTTTTAATTATTGAAATGTCAAAGGTCATGAAGGATTAAAGCCTCCAATCTGAGAACCCAGAACACAGCAAGGTGAGTGAGAACCAGTACCTGAGACTGAGACGCGTTCACCATCAGATAGTACAGATTGCTGAGGATGCTCTGTGTCAGCTGATCCCAGGAGACGGTCCTGTCTTCAAGCATGAGAAATGGAGGTCCAAATCTGAAGAACAACAAAACATTTCATCTGTAGTTTTTATTCTTGCTTATTTGGTACCAATGA
>NC_050512.1:23971033-23991883 GCF_002922805.2 Oryzias melastigma
TATAAGATTAAATTAAGTATTTTCTTGTAAAGTTGCACATTTTAAAGTAATACATTTACCACATTAAATGTCATTTATTTACTTTAAAACACATAAATTTACTGGTTAAAAGTCATACACATACTACTTTTGAAGAGATACATTTATGTGTTTTTATGTTTTAAATTTACAAAGAAAAAAACAAAAAATTACAACTTTGAAAAATGTAAATTTACAAGATAAAAGTCATAGATTTATACCTTTTAAAGTTGTAAGTCTATGACCTTGTTCATGTAAATTTACTTGTTTTAAAGTAATAAATTTACAACTTTAAAACATTAATTTACAAGATAACAGTCATAAATGGATGATTTTTAAAGTTTTAAATTTATGGGTTACAAAACTTTGACAAGTTGACTAAATCTGACCACATTCAAAAACTAGTGTGTGCTAGAAACTGCTTAAAACTGTAATTTCTAAATTTAACCAAACTTCTGATTTATTTTCTCCTACGTAACCAAAAGCTGCAGTTCCTCAAATGACCTCTAGAGGCTGTTTTTTTCTGAGGGAGCACAGATGATTGGCCAATTTCAAGTGATTTCAGCATAAATATATCAAATTTGTTGTAGATATTAATTCATAAATAGATTTGAGACTAAATGAAAATGATAGTCTTCTTAACATCAATCAGAAATAGACATATTTACATACATGCCACAAAATAATGTGGTTGCTGTGCACTGTATTGAGGAGATAAAGGTGTTGATAAAATCTTAAAATGAAATACTATTTTCAACTGGATTCTTCATTTGTGGAAGAAAATTGGTGTAGAACCTGTTTGCTGAGACGATGGTTGCAGATCATGCTTCCACAGGTCATGTGGAGTTGGTGCAGCAGAACTGCTATAAACTACTATACAGGAAAACCCATGACACCACAGGTCCAGATCTACGAACTAAAACAAACTGTGAAGTCACTTGACCAACAGTTTTGACTGATTTCAAACCACCAAATGGAAACTTTACTAAAAATGGGAAAAATGTAATCTGGAAAACTAAGCAGCACATGTGAGGAAAAGTGAGTCTTAAAGAGTTTGTGAACAGACGAGGCTTCAAATGTCAGATCTTGACATTTTCCAGCCTTTCCAAACATCAGTAATCTGCTCAGACTCAGCCAGCGTCCACATGTGGACGTGTGAAGGCGTGAGAGTTATCCATGTTACAAACAACAGACAAGATGGATTCAACTGTGTCACCCGAGAAACCTGGTTCTCCTTTCTGACAGGTGATCATTGATCCACGCAGAGAGAGTTACAAACTAAAGGCAGGAATGTGATGGGAATACTGGAGTGAGCTGATATCCAACAGTTAACCAGTAATTCTCACGGACACTTTCTGACCTTGGCTGAACAAAGAGTGTGATTATAGACGATCGGTGTGCTGATGTGAGAGTAAAACTCCATGTTTTAATGTGTGAGACACTGTTAGTGTTGTTGTTAGTGTTCCGCTATTTCAAAATAAAAGTTGACAAATTGATGCTGCTTTTTGCAAAAATGCAAGTAAATTTAGCAAATTTTGTTTTAAATATACTTATCGAAAAAAGTTAACTAAACACACCAAAAAAACACAAAAGCTCAATAAGTATTTTTGCCTAGTTTAAATATCTTATTACATTTGATACATGACAAAACAAAGTTTTTAGTGAGATATAATGACTTGTTTTAAGATAATACACCTTGAATATTTTTTCTAGTCCTTTGATCTGAAAAACATAATCAATGTTTCTGACTAAAACTAATGTCTGATCAAGAAGAAGAAGAAAACCATGTATAAGTCGCACTTTTGAGGGAAAAGTCTGACATTTCAAAACAAATTCGCCAAGTCTAGCTAACTAAAAAATGAATAAATACAGTATATAAAAACAAGTATACTAATCTTTTGATCTGTATAAGAAAAATATCAAAGTTTAAGAGGAAAACCATCAGATTCTCTTCCATGTTCGTTTTGGACGACACTTCTTCTGCTTTTGTCAGTAGCAAATACTTTGGATGCAGCGCCCTCTAGTGGTTGTTAGAGGATACGACCGTATAGGACAACCAGTGTTTACTGGGAAAACAGCAAATATATGAGCCTATTTATGCCAAAAAAAAAAAAAAAAAACTAAAATAAGTCGCTCCTGAGTATAAGTTGCACCCCTGGCTAAACTATAGTGCTGCCACAAACGATTATTTTAAAAGTCGACTAATTATAGATTATTTTTTCTGCCTAGATGTGGAAAACACACATCTTAACCATCATTACCTTTAAACTAACTAAAAACTAGATATATAGAGAAATGCTAGAATTTGACCACCGAAGAGGTTGAAATCGATAGCTAAAAACGCTGAATATTCGCTGACTGCCAAATTAGCCAAAAAAAGAAAAAAAAGCCTAAGTTAGCCAAAAATAGCTAGCATGCAGCTGAAACATTAGCTAAACTCAAAAATAGCCTAAAAAATGTAATAAATGCCAAAATATCCCAAAAAGCTAGCAGAATGACATAACTTTCACCTTTACTACACTCTGACTCCATTTAATATAAAGTAACGACTAATCGACTATTAAATTAGCCGTCTATTTTAATAGTCGATTAGTCAACTAATCATGGCAGCCGTACGAAACTATGAAAAAAAACTGCGACTTATACAACGGAAAATGGTGTAATTACTGTGACACATGTGACTCATAAGGTGAAAACATCATGTTTTCTTACTTTTTCCTGCACATGTGTGGTTGAGCGACTCACCTGGCAGCGTGCTGACCGGACCCTAGTGTGTTGCACATGAGCAGGATGACCTTGGAGGAGCTGCTCTGGTTCAGGTACTCCGAGGAGAGGCGTCCAGACTGGGGTAACTTCTGACCCGCAGGCCCCGTCGTGGCGGAGTGAGGAGAGGAGGGGAGGCTGTGGTGATACCCTGAGGAGAGCAGGAGGAGGATGATGCTTAACCTATTCTTTGATTTACTGTAATTATTTTATTGTTAATACGATCAAACAAACATCTTTTCTTTTCCTTCCCAGGTCATAATAAAAGCTGCAGAAAGAGCAACACTTGCTGCACATTCATGCACAACACTTGCTGGAGTGATTAACAGCGGGCAGCAGCTGGAGGGGGCGCTCCATGGAAACGTGAACTTTATCACAGGATTTAATTAGCCAGCACTTGTTTGATCACTAACATGGAATTAATCAGGACTAAGCCTCGCCTTACACAAACACAAGAAGGACGGCGAGCGGGAAAAGATGTAAAAGCTCAGACGCGAGTGTTCAGAGGATTAAGACCCAGACGAAGCGCTGCAAGCAAGATTTCTTTGGAAATTAGAACAGACGTTTTCTGGAGAAGAGCAAATGTAGCATCAGAGCAAAGTGCCCAAGATGATCCTCCTGTAAGAGAAGAGCTCAGAGCTGAGCAGCAGTGTCCTCAGGCAAGCAGTCTGAGACCTGGAAGAGGTCATCTCATGGATTACACATCAAAACGATCTGCCAGGACTTCCTCTAAATCAAACATCTCCAAGAATAAAAACCAAGAGTTTGGAAGAAACATTTTTTTAATAATCTGCTTGGGGTATTATATTGTGCCAATCACTCTCATATTTTCAGCACAAACTTATTGAATCCATTATGGTTATGAAATTCTGCTAATTTCTTCTGTTGGGATTGTTAACAAAAGGCGCGACTGGACAAAAACATGGCATATTTTCAAAATGTGCCTGTAAAAAGACGAACACAAGGAGTTGTCTATATAGAATGTGAGTAGTGGAGGACATCCAATTTATGGATGAACTGACTCATTTTTTCAACATTTTCTCTCAAAACACTGGATGGAATAGAATAACTCAGGTGGATAATCATAAGAAGAATAACTTTTTTTTTGCAAAAGCAAACCAGTCATTTTTTTTTAAAACTGAGTAAAAGTGTTCTGATAATTTACTTCATGTTTAAGTCCCACCCCAACTGTATTTATCAACGGTATAATCGTTCTCAGTGGTCTTTTAACGATGATTATGCCGTTTTAGCCAAAATTAAAAAAAAATAATAATAAGACACTTTCAGGAGTTCATCTACCCGAGTTGTTGATGCGGAAGTAAGCCTCCACTGATATCCCATCATCCCTTTGTTTACATGGTCTCCCTCTAGCCTACAGCCATTCACAGGACCACGCTGACGTTAGCGTAGCAAAAAGAAAAAAAAAAAAAAACAGTAAGGAATACCGGAGCTTTCCAGCCGTACAGTTTTTAGCCAGATGTCAGCTCACACGATGAAACTGAAGACGTTAATGCATCTATTTGTCTGCAAGTGGATGCATCAGGATGAGGAATAGCAGGGAGCTAGCGGTCCGCCCACTTCAGAGCTTTCTGAAACAATAGCTTTTTATCTGCTCCTGATCCATCCTGATGAGAAGAAATCCACAGAAATAGTTTTATTCCTAAATCATTTTACATATGTCCTCCATCAGGAGAAAAAAGAGGAAATTGTGGGATGTCAACTTTTGTATAGACTCAGTCAATTCAGCAAAAGTCCAGAAAAAAAGGCTACAAGAACAGAAGAGATTACTCCCATCTTGTTAACACGCTTTTTAATACCGCTATCATCGGGAAAGAGGCTCAGGTGCATTAAATCTAAGAGGCAAACTCAGCAACAACGTTGTTAAAGCCATAGCGCCCTCTGCAGGCTAAGGCCTGAAACCCTACAAATGTCATGGACAACCTTAGACTGTGTAAATGCCCTCCAACTGATTTTTTTTTTTACATTTATTTGAACGGCAAGAGACGATTTTTTTTCTTTAGGCGGGGTGTGTGTGTGTGTGTGTGTGTGTGTGGGGGGTATCATATTTTTTTATGATGACAAATCTTTTAAGTCTTGTTATTGTTACAAAACCAGCATTTCACAAACAAATTAGGATGCTTTTCTATATTTAATGTTTCCCTTTTTGGTTTTGTTTCTAAATAAATCTGAGACTGGAAAAAATTCTAAAGACGATCCATCAGGTAAGTCTGTTTTTTCAGGGTTTTGGGCTTCCGACACAGCAGAGGTTTTCCATTTTGGATCAAAATCCTCGCTTTTTCAGAGTCAGCCTGGTTGTTTTGGCTCATATTCCAGTGCACTTCACACTTACAGGAAGAAAAAAAAACAGGAGGAAAAACAAAAGTTGATTAAGCCAAACTGAAGCCTGTATGTGCACAAGCGCCTGTGGCAAAAGCTAAATTAAAGTGTGTTGGTTTTATTTCTTTTTTTTTTTATGTGAGGGGCAGCTTAAGGTGCAGCTGCACAACCACCAGAAGTCCTCAGAGTTTGGAGTTTATTGAAAGATGTAACTAAAATTCCCT
The DNA here is from genome assembly GCF_002922805.2 of Oryzias melastigma. Taxonomy (NCBI): domain Eukaryota; kingdom Metazoa; phylum Chordata; class Actinopteri; order Beloniformes; family Adrianichthyidae; genus Oryzias; species Oryzias melastigma. The sequence goes on from NC_050512.1 coordinate 23,976,376, forward strand.
TTTTTGGAGGGAAAAATTGAGGAAGAAATCAGCTTGTCGCTCAGTGGAACGAGGAAGTGTCCACAGGAGGGGCTGTTTATACTGTCAGCCCTCTCCCTCCTTACACATAGTTCGCCTAAACGACTAATTCTGCAAGCGATGCTCCGTGCATGACAAGCGCGGTCATTCCAGCCCCCTCCGTCCCGGGAGTGCTGGGAAAAACCTCCTGCCAGACGCTCAATCTCACACTACTTCCTCCCAATTGGAGAGACGGACAGATGAGAATCACTGTCAGAGGGAGGTGCAGAGTCTGGAGGGGGTGGCAAAGGGAAGAAGTGGGGCGTTCTAATTTTAAAAATGTAATTGTCACAGTGAGGTGTGAGATAAGTCCTCAGTAGAAACAGCTGAGGAGTCCCGGCAGAAACAGATGGAATTTGCGATAAGATGTTGGTCCTTTCACAGTCCCATTGTGATGCGACGAGTTTAACAATCCTCCTATTTCAGTGTAATTAAAAGGATAAAGAGAAGCAGCAATACGAGGGAAACAAGGAGGAAAAGGACGCATCCTTGTGATTAGACGTGGTGAGAATTATGATTGAATTAAACAAAGATCCGACCAACAGAAGACGAATACATCCCATCTCTCACCAGTCTTCCAGAGACTCTCTGTATTGTTTGATTTCTGCTTTTACCAATAAAGTCATGATGATCAGTCCTAAATTCTTGTGTAGAAACACTATTTTTGACTCTAGCTGATGGAGGAATTGTTTTTAATGGGGCATTAAAGAGCCACTCACTCAAATAGAAATTATCAGTGTTCTTAAACATGTTCTTGTGGGATTTTCTGATGATAGAAGATAAAGTGTACACAAAATTAAGGTTAAAATTGTATTTCTAAATATTGCTTTATTCAAATTGTTGTGAATCAGGAGCAGACAAAAAATACACTTTAAAAAAGATTGCATTTGTTACATTTCTTAGTTTATTTTCTGAGCTGGAATCTGGCTCAAAACTGTACGGCTGGACAGCTCCAGTATCGCTCACCATTTTTGTTGCACCGTTAATGTTCCGTTGGGGGTGTGAAGGGCTGGAAGCTAGCGAAAGAGCATGTAAACAAAGAGCTCTCAGCCACAGGGAGGTGAAGGGGTGGAAGTGTTCTACGCAACAATGAGTCCTGTCCACAACTCAGAGACATTAAGCGTGTTTGAGATGACCAAGGCGGACGCGGCGCTGATTGCTGGTTAGTTTCTGTCACTGACGTCACAAAGTATCGCGGGAAAAGGGCGCCTTCCTAAGCCAGCGCAGCCACAAAATAGATACTGCGCTGGCTGCAAGAAGCCTTAAGGACTACAAAACAATGCATTGTGGGAAACGGTGTCCACACAGTTCTTGTAGTTCGACGTGAAATAACTGGTGCTAAATGAAGGAAAACCGGTATATTTGAAAGGTAGTGAATCACTGCTTAAAAAATAAACAATATTTAAAATAATCTGTGGTTATATCTGTTTTTGTTTCCTTTAAAACGTAACTTTAATTTTATTTTTTTCATTTATTTGTGCCAGTACGCATGAAATGAATCACACGGCTATTTTTTTTTTTTTTTGTCTGCTTTACTCTAAAAGATGTTAAAAAAATCATATTAAAGTCATCGTTCACCCTCCTCTAAGGCGCCTTTCCCCGCCCCCTCAAGCAGCGGCTTGGTTTCGCAGACGATGCAGGCGAGGCGTTGGGTCATCTCAAAAACACCTAATCTTTTAATGAACTCCCCAGCCAGAAAGGCCCTATTGGTTCCGCTACCCAGAGACCGGCAGCCTGTGCGGCGACCCTGCTAGCTCTGCCGGACCCTGAACAGTGGAGCTCACTTTGCTGCCGACCGAGCAGCTGGTTAGCGAGCTAGCTAGCGCACTACCTACTTAAACCAACGTGGGTGTTGCAGCTGTGGCCCTAAATGGGTTGTTTTTCTTCTTTATTCTGTGTTTCTGTTTATTTCATTTCTGTCAGAGAGGAGCTACTGTGTTTAATATTTTCAGGTGCTGGACGGGCATGGCTCCCATTGGTCCACAGCTGATGGAGGGAGCCTTTAAACCCACCATGAGGACTTCCAGCCCACGAGAAAGGAGCTACAACCAGTCTTGGTGTTCTTCTCCACCTGTTTTGTAGTCGTTTGGTCCCACTCTGTGTTGTTCAGCGTTCGGTGTAAGTTAGAAGCCCTTTGCTTCACTTTTCAGTTATTAATTGGTTGATATCTTTTTCTATGGAGACATTCTTTTAGTGTTTTTTGTTATACATTTTTCTTTCTTGATTTCTATGTTATTCCCCAGATCCCCTTAGACAAAAGGGCGTAACAGAGGTAGGGCCACCACATGAACCTATTTGGGGCCCACATTTTCTGTCCACTTTTAAACCATTTGGGGTCCACTTGGCCTTGCTGGCTAGAAACAGCATAATCATAATTGCAAGACCACTGGGAATACTTCTACAATAGATCAAAAAACGATCTACGGGTCTTCAAAAAGATTGTTATCCCTCCAACAAAAGCATTGGTATTTCTTGACTGATTCTAAAATTGCGTTGCAGCTTTAATAAAACAAACAAATCGACCATGTTTTCTTTGTTTTCCTGCTGTAAACAACATCAAATGTTCCTTAAGTTCGAGATCAACCTGTTGATAAAATGCAATTCTGGACATGATAAGTAATATATCACATAAAAATAACCTTCACATGAGAAAACCGTCCAAGAAACAGAACTACAAACAATCGTGCAGGTCCAAAAAAACAAAAAAAAGAAAAGCAGGGGATATAAACCTAACTGAAGACTTTTGAGGATCTGAAAAAAACAACAGATGAGTTACAGGGACACCAGATACTAGCAGTATCTTTCTTTTTACTTTTTTTAATACAATTTCACTGCTTCCACATTTTGTTCCGCCTTCCTCTTTATCTACACAACATTGCGTCACCAGCTGACACAACATCCGAGCCGCTTTCTCTTATTAAAAGAAAACAAGTAGTTCAAACTGCCCAGGGGATTTTACATGTTATATATGTATGTATATAACATTATATATATATGTTGCATCACGACTGAACATTGGTCAGGTGCGCTACAGAACATGCAGGTTATGAGTCACAAGTTCAAGAAAAGAGTAAATGTGGCAAATATGTGCATTTATGAAGTGTTAAAAAGGACATATTTATTTAAAAACATGGTTTGTTCTAAACAAGACAAAGAGTCCCCAAGTGGTTAAAAAACAAAACCATCCAGAAAGCTGCAGCTCACCACATACTTGCAGGTTTTCCTGATTGCTCTGCCTTAAAAGTTCTAGCAAATCTTCTGTCTCGTTCAGCTTGTTTGGCATTTAGAGCAACTCTATCTTCACTTTATCCATTTTTCATTCACACTTGATGCTAAGTTTAACCTTTAAAAGGTCATCGTAAACCTGTGAGCTGCTGCAGCGGATGAGAATTCCCTTCACTGAGAAGTCACGCATGCTGTTCATGCCGACTTCATATGTTCATGAGTTTATTTGGACAGCTAACATGTCTCCATCACAATGTCATTTAGTCTTCACTAAAATCAACTATCTGTATTTTAGCAAAGCTGTAAGACTAATTCTGGAATAGACACATCCTGCAGCAACTTAGCTCCTGAAGTTTAACGAGGATTAGTTTGACTAAAACATCTCAATCAATTCGTCTCATTAGCAAACTGCATCTGTCTGAATCTAACAGGACATCAAACATGGCTTCAAACTTTGTCGTCACCATCAGTCATTTTGTATAAAAATGTCAAAAAGTGTCTCCATAACCTTTTAATTTAGCCAAATATTTTACAATAAACTCAGATTTCAGCATTTAGTCAAATTATATCCATTTATTCATCCACAAACAGTATTATGATCCGTTTAAGGCAGAAGACAGAGAAGAACATCTACAATTAACAGCATCACTGACTTACACTATTTAGGGATGAAATTCTTTCAGCAGAATAATCTAGTTATTATGGCTTCTTTAAGAGTTTCATGTGAGAATTGTGACTTTTTCTTTAACACGTCCTTGAAAAAAATACAGACATTAACTTGTCCACAACAGGAGGAGACACCCCCCCCCCCCTCGCTTCTATCAAGAGAAATTACAGTCCCACACGGCTTTAACTGCTTCATTCATGTGCAAATTGCCTCATTTTCTGAGTGCGAAACAGAATCTGATTGTGGCACTTTGGACATAAACTGATTGTTCGATGTTCTCCTTCACTTAAACTTCTGCCACCACTTCCTGCAGACGTTAAATCCCATTAACCCACCTGGAAACAAGGTTTTTATTTCTGCTAACACACAGAGGACACATGCTTTGGTACCAACAGGTTTCCTTTAGCATTCCTAAAATCCTTATCATTTACATTTCTTGCCTGTTTTTTTTTATAACTTTAGAGTTTGTTTGCTATATTTGGGTATTTCTTGACAATATAGACATAAAGTCAACAGTTAAGTTTCAAATAAACTGAGAAAAGTATGATTAAGGTTAACTTTGGTCAATCCTCCGGATGTGATTATTATTTTATTGCTTTTACTGTTTTATTGTTTTTATTTTTATTGTTTAATGATTTTAAAAGTGCTATATGATTGATTGATTGATTGATTGATTTGGTTATTAATTTAGTTTTTTTCACCCATACCTCAAAGTGATATTAATTCTCAATCGACTGTTCAAACAATTTGAAAAGGCATTTTGCAGTTACATGGTGAAACATGAAAATTCTACTTACATTTATAAAAATACAATCTTAAATACAATTATAATCAGTTGTAATGTAAATTGTTGTGTGTTTTTGGTACCATAAGTCAGATGAAAATGCATTGCCTTTATTTTGCTTCTATGAAAAATATGTATTTCTAAAAATGTAAGAATGAATTTTCCTGTTTCATACTAAATTCTAAAGTGTAGAGTGAATTGCAAAATGCATTTTAGAATTACATGTTCAAATTGCAAACTGGATTTTTAATTGAGATTTGAATATCAATTTGAATGAGTAAAAACATAATAAATAAAACTTAATAAATAAGTTTTAGAACAGAAGCTCTAAACCAGAGCAACCCACGTAGACTGAAAAAAGTGTAAAATTTGATCAGTTAATAAAAGGTTTCTAATTAATTTCATTTAAAATGATTCATTTTCATCAAATTAAATTGTTGAATTAATTTTTTACTCAACTTTAATTTGATAAAAACAAATTAAATGTAACAACTACAGAGCTTTAGTTAATTGATCCAATGCTTCACTTTTTACAGAGTAGATATGGAGACAGAAATCAGCACACAGTAAATGTACGTTTTTATGAAAACATATAATGTTCCTGTACTGTGTTAAGTGTATAATATAAGTTTTAAAAACTCTCATTATAAGACAAGGCATTTTATTGTGTTGGTTAGTCATGTGACATCATTAGCATACACTCTGGCAGTCTGTCTGACCCACTTTACAGTGCCGGCAAGATGATTTTTAAATTAATAATAATCTTAAACATGAAGAATAACAGATATCTATTAAAAAAAGATAATTTACAGCTACTCTTCTTTTGATCAAGATAGTGAGGACAAATCGTCTGAATTAATTATAATGACAAATGGAGTCGACTATCAATGGTTTGACTGCAGAGCTCAGTATGAGAGGGTCCATGAGGGCAGGAGGAGTTTTAAAGAGAGAAGAAGTCCCAGTCATGAGGCCTGCAGTCACTTTGATTTCTCAGAGAAGCATCCACATCCGCCTCAGTGGCATGAATAGAAACCAAGCATTCCTTTGTTATTAATAACTGTCAAACCGTCTCTCTGAATGCGGCATTACCGAGATAATCCGCGGGGAAATGCTTCTTCAGCATTAATGCATCGACAGCGGGACACAAAATGGACACAATAAGACGTGTTTTCCATTAAAAGTGTGCTGATTATCTTTATGTGTCGGAGCAGATGTGGAGTGAGCTAATCTGCCTCTCATTTTTATCCACTACCGTCAAAGCTGTAATTATGTTTCCTCATTTTCTCTTAAAAGGCAGTAAATTCATAGCTGTTCTGAACACATCAAGGACCTTTTCTTCCACTAATATAATATTACCGAGAACTTATTTTGCTTAAAACAAAGTTCTATGTGAAGATTTGGAATCATCTTACAGTTACATTATTAACCCAATATAAAGAAGATCGTGTTTCATTAATTTTTCTTGACAACATTTTTAAAATTTAGTTTAAAATTGCATTTCTGAGTATTTCTTCATCAAATTGCTATGAATCAGGAGCAGATGAAAACATACAGTTTGAAAAAGCTTATTTGTGATGTTGAAAACTTGCTGGATTGGTCATGAAGGGGTGAATTTCAAATAAACTACTACCGCTCTGCAGAAACTATGTCCAAGAAAACAGCACATGTTTTTTGATTTAGGCTAAAAACAGCATAATCAAATTAAAAGACCGCTGAGAATGCTTTTAAAATAGCTCCAAAGATAATCAGAGTGTGTCTTTAATAGTAATAAAGCGCGTGTACAAATGTCTGTATATTATACAAGACCAGAAAATAAATAAATAAAATATTCCCTTTCATGTTTATTCAAATTGTATTTCTGCTTCATATATACTGTTAGAGGGATGGAAATCATGTTTCCAGATACTTAATATGCTTTTAAAATATTTCTATTAGGTTCCTTATTTTGAGACTGAGACAGGATGCCGTAATGTGTTTGATTTGGCCCATCAGCTCTGCAGAGTCACAATAACATGATGCAAATATGTATAGGACACTGATGTGGAACACAAGCAACAACCAAAAGAGGTAAAATCAATTAAATACGGGTTTCTTCAAGTTAAATTTAAGACATTTTAAGACATTTTTAAGGCCACGAATGACAGAAAAAAGACTATTTCCACTTTTATTAATTATTTCAGATTTTATGATCAAAACTGTAGATTCTTACCTTGTTTATTATCTGTACAATGATGTGTCTTTTACTTCTTTGTTTAAAACAGCAGTGGGCATCCAGCGTATTGGTGGATAAAAACTGTATTTTTCTATGTTTATCTACGTTATTCAATCAAAATAATCTTGGTTGAAAACATTTCATTTTTGACACGAAATATGAAACAGAAAATGTTTTCAGCAGCACAACTTTTAAGACTCAGATATCAAAATTGAAGACTTTTTAGGCTATTATTTTCAAGTTAATTTAATGCGTTTACGACTATTAATTAGGAACCTTGTTAAACGCAGATTTTATTTTATTTTTTAGGGTTCTTCCATTTAAGAGCTAAATTTCACCTGTCAATACAAATTTAGTAAAAGTAAGAGAATGTAATTTACTTTTGTTCCCTCACCTTCACGCCTCATAACTTTAATGTAGTTAAAACTGTTAAACTTTTATGATTTACAATGAACCGACTACATAGGCAGCTTCAGTTACCATCAAATCGTTTCATCTAACCTGTAACAGCTCCTTCACAGAGATGCACTGCTCACCAGGAACACATGCTGACCTGATTGTTCCTTTTGATCAGATAATGACATGCAAGCTCAAAATACACCCCTCCACCACTGCAAACGCAGAAAGCTGAACAACACTTTCACAGGTTATTTGGTTCTTCATATGTTCATGCATGAAACTGGACCATTGGGCTTTGTGTGCAGTCATCTATCACAGGCGACGCTCAGCTTTAACACACAAGGTGCAGGAAAAACAAAGCATGATGGGTAGCAGGAAACGTTTATGTAGCGATTTGAATCATTGCTCATGTTGAGCACTAAATTTTTGAAGATCTTTTATATTTTTCTATAGACAATATCACCTATCGTCCAAATCTAAGCTTCTAAGGGAACTGACTCAAGAACAAAAAAATGTTAACGCCTACTCGCAATTCTACATGTTTTTTTTTTTATTCCTTTGACTGCACCATCTTTATACAAACCCCTCTTCTGATATTTCAACAAAGATCTAACAAAAATCCGGTATTTCGTTTTTAAAGTCTTAAAAATGTCTAATGTTCATTTATTTGAAACCCCAGCTAAATAAATAAAAATGGAGTATCTTTTGACAAACTCAAAACAAAATGGTTGAAATGATCATATAAACAGTTGTTCCCAACCCAACACTGGATCAGTACCGGTCCGTGGGACAGTTGGTACACTGGGCTGCTGAGACACAAAAATTCAACGTACATTTTTTTTCCCCCATTTTATTTATATTGCGATTCTGAAGGAAGTTTTATTTTGGAAATCTAGATTCCCCTCACAAAGGTACATGAAATTAGATTTCGTCCTCTGAATTCTTCAGAATTGGGTTTTGCCTTCACCCTCAATTATCATAATATTGACATTTAAGCTTTTGAATCAGGCTAGAAAATGTTGTTTTTAAATGGAAAAATTATGATAAACAATAAGCCATTTTTTTAATTCAATATTTTTTGTGACAATAAATAAAACTTACTCCAACAGGGCATCTGTTTGTGACTGAATAATCTTTTTTTCTACCTCTGCCGTCGATGCTTCAAACGGCTGAAACACACCTGATTCAGGTAATTAACACAGGAATAAGAAAACCTTAAATTGCTGCGTAATTATTTTAACCACTTGCAGTATTTTCTCCTGTCTGTCAGGAGAGAAATGTGTCTCTAAAGTAGCACTTTAGTAACTTGGAAGACCACATGGAAGTATAAGTAAACAAACTTATGACACACTAACAAGCAGGTTAAAAAAAACGTCCTTGTTATTATGCTAGACGTCGGATACCTGGATGAAAATGCATAAATGCTGATAAAAACACGAAAAAGCAGCTTTTACCAAAGTGAAATTGAATTTATTGGACAAATATGTGGCATTTGAGACGCATTAATTCAGTTGGCTGAATTTAGAGATTCAATCACGGTAATTCAATTTGCAGGAGCTCATTCACGTGAGACGCTCCAGAAACTTCTTTTTTTTTTTTTTCTCAATGCCACCACTCTGATATTCAATCTAATCTAATTCATTAGGGTGCTGCCATCCATACAAAAGCAGAATGAGGGTTTGCTCCCTCTGTGCTGCAATGCAGAGTCAAATACCTGCTGTTAAAACAAGCATTCATTACACATTGGTTTTCAGAGTAAAAACGTAGACTACTTCAACAGGAAGTTTTCAAAAGCGGACTAAAAGGGATAAGTAAAAGTTAAATAGATGTACGTATTGACAGAAAGTTACCATGGTTACCTGAGCGTGGCGTTAAGCTGCTACGATTAGAAAGGGGAGGAGCCTGGAAAGCGTAGACGACGTCGCTGTCAGCAATCATGGTCAGTTCATCCTCGTCTGAGAAAGAGCGCTGGAAACCGGTGGAGTAGAGCTCCGCGAGAATCACCTGGACAAGCAGAAGAACGTGGTAGTGTTGATACCAAGGAAATATAGATACTCTATTAAAGTATTAATAACTAATCAATAGATGAGAAAACAAAAGTTCATGAATCATTTCTTGATATTTTAAGTTATTGAGTTACTCGAAACACCCCCAACCCACAGCATAATGGACTGCTCCATCAGTCACATGACCAGAAGACCTGCAAGATGTGTGTTTCGAATCATTGTAAATTCAAGACACATCTTTTCAACTTAGCTTTTACGTAACAATTTTCATCATCTTATTTATTTATAATTTAGTCTTTTAAGTATTTTATAGCTTTTATGGTTTATCAGTTTTATGCAATTATGCCTCTTCAAATTTTAGCCACAGTTTCCTTATTTTCTATTTTTATGTCTGCTTTTTGTTGTTACCTTTAATCTAATATTTCTTCTGGCTTTTTAAGTCTTTTTTTTGTTTAGCACCTTGTGTTCAACAGCAAGTTGATGAAAAGTGCAAAGTGATTGATTTATTGATTGTGCAACAACACTGGGCGGAATGAGCAGGTGATTTTAAATAGAACTGTTTTGTAGTTTTAATCTAGTAAAATACTGGTGTTTTCTGGGCAGTTTTTGGTGGTATTTGGTTTTAGGATAACAAATAATAATTCAGCAAGAAGAAATGATCAATTATGTCGCAGTCACAAACAGAACTGCCACCGGGCAATGGGGAGGCATCGATTAGAAAAATCGTTGGAGTGGTCATGAATGCAGACAGTGGGGCTCAGGCGTCTGGGATGATGTCATTACAAATTCAGGCGACAGCTCGGTGGTTTTAGCATGATTTCCGGTCGGCAGCAGCTCTGATTGGATGATGTCTAAATGTGTTGTCTCCTCATTTGGACTCACGGTGGCCACAGATTGACATCAGGTCAGTAGCAGGTCCCCCGATCCATATTAACCGCCCTCGTCGAGTGACTGCACTGCTACCGTCTGATTTCTATGGTGGTAGGGGGATGGCTGGAGAAAATGGGAGTCTGAAATCGGCCAATCCTCAGATAATTTTGGGGGCCTTGGAGACCCTCCCACCAGGCAATTATCACACTGCTGCCTTCCTGCCAAGCGCCTGTCATTGGACTGCCACAGCGTTTCCGGCCACTGACCAACGTCAAAAAAATTGTTCATTTAATTTAAAACCTCTGCGGCCACCATGCGGATTACAAACGCCGCCTCCCGTTTGCAAATACCGCGCGACCACCTGCCAAATTTGCTGCTAAACTTTAGGTCTCAGCAAGGAGGCATTTTGGGATTGCTCAACTTCAGAACATGGAACTAGCTAGTTCTTCACTCGTGAATAAGGATGCAACAATTCTTTGTGAATCAGTGAAAAAAAATATATTCAAACTTGTCAACATATTAATCGGTGCAGAAAATTAAAAAAAATGGTTTGTCGTGGCTTGTATCTAAATTTAGAAATGCAGAGCTGATGACATTTCTCCATGCAGGCTCGCTGTGAGTGTGTGCATGCCTGTGAGAGTGTATGTAAGTAGCGGAGGGGCTGCGTGCTGTTCATTTGCCTTCCTGGGAAATTCTCGCAGCTCCTTCGGATATAAAAGTATCGCATAAGTCAGATCCTCCAGGATTTTGTGATGCTGAGATAGCAACTATTAATGCAAATTCAAGCAAACCCGAGATTTGCTCTACACCCTGCAACTTTACATTTTCATCCCAACTTTTTTCTGCAACTTTGACCAATCTGCCGCTGCAACAGTCATAGGTGATGACGAAACCTCACGACTGTTTCCCCTCTGAAAATTCAACTTTTCCTTTTTCTGGAGCAAAAGAACAGCCAAAACTCAGAATGATGATGTGAGATCAGTGAAATGTGTGTAATCTGAATATCTGCAGTATTGAATAAACTTCACAGACTGCTGACCTCAGTCTGAGGCAAATATCAGCAAGAAACCTCACAGCTAAATATGCATGTTTTGAAGAGATACGTTTGTATATATCCTAATTTATTACCATTAAAGCTGATCTAAGACTGCAGATTTTTATGTTCAGTGACCTTGCAATCTTGCTCTAAAAGTATTTTATATTTTTGAAATGTGTTTTTAACTAACAAAATTAAGCGTTTTTATTTGTCTTTGCTCTTAATTTTTTTTTTTCCAAATCAGGTTTTTTGATTTCATAATAGTCAGTTCTTGAAAAATTTCAGAGTCAAATAAATGAATAAATAGTTAATATATTTTTATTGACATGTCTGACTTCTGTTTAAATGTCCAAATTCTTTTTATTTTACAATTAGATGCAAAAAAAAAGTGTTAATATAAATGCAAGTTAAAAATACTTTTTTAGTAGGATTTTTCATTTTAGTTGGATGTTTTAGGGATGATTTTGGTCATGTTTTGCTTTGGATTGTCTGCCCTGTCAGCCATACCAGCTTCATGTTCATTACAAAGTAAAATTATTATGTACCTCAAGAAAATGTCATTCATTTTGCAGTTTTTTCTTTGACTTCTTTTTGGGGTCTAAATATCTTGAAAACCATTTATGAACAAATTCAAATCTTTGTCTTTATAAGATACTTTGATCCAAACTAAATGTATGTTTTCTTCCATTATGTTGTGAGGTTGTGTTTTTGTTTTAGTACACACCTGATCAGGGGAGATGTTGCCCTCCGCCGCCGTCAGAGCTCTCAGGGAGGAGATGGAGCCGAACAGAGGCACAGCGAGCCCCACCCTCACATACCTCTGACCTTTGGCGCTGAACACCAGCGTCACACATAAGGCTCTGTGGAGGGACAATGGGGTTGTTGTTTGTTTGTCAGTTTGTTTGTGTACAGCACACAGGGAAGGGAGATAAATTACAATCAAGAGCTAAATTGGGAAGTAATTTTGATTTTCCCTGTTCATGTTCATGCACATTCCAAACCCAGCCTGAGGTACAGAGTTAATTACACATTTGAATGCAGATCCACGTGCAGGTGACAAATATATAGTGGTGCAACGTGGAGCCAAAGGGAGATTAATGCATCTGTGCTGAATACAGGAAAACCAGCAGAGAAATATGTTTCCCGCTGAAAGAAGCAGCCAAACAAAGAAAAAAAAAAACTTTTACAAACCCCCAAAAATTAAAGGTTTATCAGTTGTTAAAAAGTTAGGCAAAAATACCTTCTATAAAATTAGAAAATCTAATAAAAGCGACAAGGATAAATGAGAGGTTTTAGCTATTGGATTTGTGTGCGTGTTTCCTAAGTGTGACAGGAAATTATTTAAAGCGGGGGGGGCCACATAACTGTCTCTGCTATGACGTGGGGTCAGGGTTGGTTTGTAGGATAACAAAAAAAGTGTATAATAATTATGTTTTTTTTCTAGAAAGCCACATATAGACACATTTTACATAATTAATTTCTCTAATCTTCATGGGAAAAAAAAAATCACAAACATTCTAAAAATGAAATCAATAAATAGTCTATCCTCTCCTGTCATAGTTCAGACTGCAGAAAGATGGAATAAAAGTCACATTCTATGTTGGTTTCCTTTGGTGAGATTAAGAAAAATAAAAAATTGATGATAGTGTTTGGGGGGCTGGGCCAAATATGGCGGTGGGTTCAATCCGAACCACAGTTTGGAGACCCCTGTTTTAAAGCACTAATTGTGCATTCTTAAACAAGTATTTAACCCATGATGTTCACACTGGACAAGCAGGGAGGGGCTTCTTCTTCTTCTTTTTGTTTTTCTATTGTTCACTAGAGCATGTCAGCCACCTACAATTGGAAGAGACTTGGTGCCAAATGTTGAAGTGGTACAAATCTCGTTAATCTTGGTCAAGGCTTTTATTTTCACAGCACTATTCTGATGAAAACCTTGATGCCATAAACATAAATGGATCATCCATGATCAATTTTCAAATGGTTGGCACTTGCAAGAAGGAAAAGGGAAATGATCCTGGAAAGAGTCACCAAATTTCAGACTAGTTTGACATTCAATGCAAGTTCAATGGTCGCGCACATTGTAAAAAGAGCTTGAAAACTGTTGTATAAACCTGTGTAGCTTAGTGTGAAATGGGATTTTTGAACACGCGTGTTTACATAAACCTTTCATTGGAAGTGCCCATTTTCCAGGGCGATTTAAAAACAGCTTGATTCTGCATTGGGTTAACACAGTTTATTTGCTTTTTTTTTTCTTTTAGTTGCCCCCCAAAAAACTGCATTTTAGCTTTTAGCTTTTTGACTTTTTTTTTAAAGCAAAAATAGGAAGATTTTGAAACAAACTTTGAACAGGATGATATGAGATCTACTGTAAAATTATAGTAGAGACTCATCATGACAGGTACAAAACCAACAGAAAACAATTGAAACATGAGAAGGTAAACTTTATCATTTCATTTGTCTGATAAAAAGACAAAAAAAAACAAAAAAACGTATACACGTGTACACGAGATACAAAAATAAATCGATTCCTCTAAGATTGAATGCTAGTAAAAAGATGATGGTCCTTTAGCGAGCTGCTGTGTGGGTTTTTTGTTGTTTGTTTTGTTTGTCTGAGGACCACCTATGAAGGATGTGGGGGCATTATGGGGCAGACAGGCTGAGAAATGATGGATGGACAGACAGACGGATGTTCAGATAAATGCTTGGAATGGATAAGTAAATGTGAAAGTAAATAAATCAGAAGGGGTGGGATTGTTTACATTTGCTTCCTCCCACTCAGCAAACAAATCAAACTCTACTTGACTTTATTTGATCATCAATATATTTAATGGATATATGCATTTTTACAAAAACGACCATTTATTTTCTAATCAATATATTATTTAATTGCTAAAAATGGGTTTCATGTATCCTTAATTAGCATTTTTATTGTAATTTTCCATAATTAATGTTTGAAATAAGCCAATAGATCAAATGAGAGGATTGTTCAATCAGAAGATGAACCAAAATGTTTTAAACTAAAATTAAAATATGAAAAATCAGACTTAGTAAAATAAAAATAAAAAATTACAATAAAAAGGATGAAAACATTAAGGGGTGATATTTCCATTTCCCATTTCCCATCATGCATTATTCAGGTGAGTAATGTCAGTGTAGCCTCGCACTCATCCTGGTTGATTCCATCAAAATAGTTGATATAAAAAAGTATCCTTCTGGATTTGGTTTATCTTTTTTTATTTCATTGATTTATCTTCTTTTTTTATCCACTTCTTCAGGTGAGTTATGTGTTACCAGGCGGGAGGTTGACAGCAGACAACCGAAGATCTGAGCAGATGTTTTCTCTTTCCGCTTTTATTTTTTTCCCCAGCATTACTCAGCGGTGAGACGCAAATGTGAAATGAAACAGGATAAAGAGCGTGGGAAGGCTCTCGACAGGAACGGGAGGAGTTGCTAGCCCATTTTTTCAGCTTCTCGGCCCCCCTGCTGTTGCAGAGCCTACTCATCTTTAATAAACTACAAGCTCTCATATGTTCTCACATCAGCTCACTGAAATACACACTGAAATACACACTGAAATACACACGACTTCCAAGCTGAAATGAGGAGGGAAAAAAAAAGATTCTAGGAGGTCATGCCATAGATGTAAAAGGCATGTAAGTGTTTCCAAACCTTTTAGATCATAGATTCTAAATGTTGCATAAGTTTAGAGTGCATTTTCGTATCTTTTAGTACTGAGAAATCCTTTCTAGCAGCGCATGAACAGTAAACGTCTCATAGATCAACCTTTAAAGTTCAGTTTACATCAAGAATCTAGTGTAGCTTAAACAGACTGAATATAACTGAGCATTTGCATGAATTAAACAGTTTTTAATGTACATTTGGTATTACTCACTGGTTCTTAAAGCACTTCAAGCAAAAAAATAAACCAAAAAAACTTTTCATCCATACTTGCTTAGACTACTATATAAAATATTTATGTTACACTCAGATATTGCTAGATTAATAAATATATGTGTCTTAGTTCTCTTTAACATGGGTTGCCACACCAAAGTCTTTCTCAAATGTATTTAGCAACTACTTATCGCTCACTCTTAACCAGAACTGAGCCCAGATCCCTTCATTAAAAAAAGAAAATAAACAGGATAAATGCAAAAATTACTGAGCAAATCTTTAAAAAAATGTTTTGTTTTTTTTTTTGTTTTTTTTTAGTAAAATGAATTTTCCAAATATGTTGGTTTTAGTTCAAGCA